>NC_081755.1:19165591-19345591 GCF_963082965.1 Carassius carassius | reverse complement strand
ATACAGTTTTTATCATCTATTTTTCTGTCATGAAAATAAAATTAAATTCCTTCATTTTTGGTTCACTTGGTGCTTGAAATTAAGTGTTTTATTTTTTTGTTTTAGGAAAATTAAAGTAATAAATTTTATTCAATAATATTTTACGTTTTTTATTTTGAATTTTGAGAAGATTTTATGATAGTATGAAATATTTATACAGTTTTTATCATCTATTTTTCTGTCATGAAAATAAATTAAATTCCTTCATTTTTGGTTCACTTGGTGCTTGAAATTAAGTGTTTTATTTTTTTGTTTTAGGAAAATTAAAGTAATAAATTTTATTCAATAATATTTTACGTTTTTTATTTTATTTCCCCAGGACCACTAGGTAACTTTTTGGATGAATTAGATGTGCTGCTCTCAACCTTTCCTGAGGATGGTACTCCTGTAGTTATGCTTGGGGATTCCAACATCCACCTAGATAAACCTCTGTTTGCTGATTTCCATACTCTGCTTGCCTATTTTGATCTCAACCGAGTGTCAACTACTGCTACTCAACAATTAGGTAACTAACTGGACCTTATTTATACACTGCTCTACTGATCATGTTCTGGTTACTCCACTGCACACCTCGGATCACTTCCTCCTCATTCTTAACCTCAACATGGTCCCTGACACATCACTTACCCCTCCACATGTCATCTTTCGATGTAACCTAGGCTCACTCTCACCCTCCCGGCTATCTGCATTGGTTTCATCTTCACTTGCTTCCCCTAAACATCTTTTGATGCTAACAGTGCTACTGATACTTTCTGCTCCACTCTTACATCTTGTTTAGACACTGTTTGCCCCTTTTCTTCCAGGCCAGCCCGTAACACCCCTTCTGCCCCTTGGTTATCTGATGTTCTACGCGAACACCGTTCTAAGCTTAGAGCTGCTGAAAGGGTTTAGCGCTAATCCAAAAATACTACTGACCTTAGTGTGTATCAGTCACGCCTCTCTTCCTTCTCTGCTAATGTCTCCACGGCTAAAAGGACATACTACCATAACAAAATTAACAAGGTGTCCAAGGTGAGGTGTCCAAGTCGCAACATCTAACTACTGGGGTGCCTCAGGGCTCAGTTCATGGACCCATTCTCTTCTCTGTCTACATGGCATCATTAGGTTCTGTCACACAGAAACATGGCTTTTCATACCACTGCTATACTGATGACATCCAACTCTACCTCTCATTCCATCCTGATGATCTGACGGTAGCTGCTCGCATCTCAGCTTGTCTAACAGACATTTCTTACTGGATGATGGACCATCACCTTCAAGTCAACCTTGCCAAGACAGAACTGCTTGTGGTTCTAGCAAATCTGTAATTTCATCACAATTTCAACATCAAGTTAGGCAAATCAACCATAACTCCTTAAAAAACAGCCAGAAACCTTGGAGTTCTTTCGAGTTCTAAGTTTCTCAGACCACATTGCTAAAACTGTCCAGTTTTGTAGATTTGCTTTATTCAACATCAAGAAGATCAAGCCCTTTCTTTCGGAACATGCTGCACAACTCCTTGTTCAAGCTCTTGTTCTGTCCAGGCTGGACTATTGCAATGCCCTCTTGGCAGTTCTTCCAGCCAGTTCTATCAAACCTTTACAATTAATACAGAATGTGGCACCAAGATTAATTTTTTATGAGCCAAAAAAGAATACACGTCACACCTCTGTTTATCTATTTGCACTGGCTTCCAATAGCTGCTCGCATAAAATTCAAGACATTAATGTTTGCATACAAAACTACCACTGGCTCTGCACCCCTTTACCTAAATTCATTACTTCAGACTTATGTGCCCTCTAGAAGCTTGCGTTCTGCAAGTGAATGTCGCTTGATTGTGCCATCCCAAAGAAACACAAAGTCACTTTTACAGACTTTTAAATTAAATGTTCCCTCCTGGAGGAATGACCTCCCCAACTCAATCCGAGCAGCTGAGTCCTTAGCCATCTTCAAGAATCGACTTAAAACCCATCTCTTCCATCTTTATTTGACCCTCTAGCTTATAGCACTCACTATTCTAATTCTATTCTAATTCTACATAAAAAAGACCTCTGACACTAGCTTGATCTATTCTTTTTCTATTCTATCTGTTTTCTTTTTATTTATTGTATTATTTAAAAGCCCTTGCTACGTGTACTGCGTTTAAGATAACTGAGACTTGTTATAACACTTATATATCATTGCTCTTTTAACAAAGGATCAGCATAAACCAGAATTAACCAGCATCAAAAATATCTACCCAGCATATGCTGTTTTTTATAACTGTCACCGTCCCACCTGTGGGGCACTTGGCACTCTTTTTGTTGTTGTCTTTTTCTCTATAAAATCTTTTAGTACTCATCATAAATCATATATCTTTGAAAGCTTAGAAGCCCAAGATTCATCCTGTGAAAACCATTTTGAAATCGGACATTGCGTTACCATGGAAATTGTACTTTAAAAAATCGAATGGCGGTCTCCTCCCCCTTAGTGGGCAGGGTCAAGTGTCATATTACAAAATGCATTACGGTCTTCTAGAATCAAAACATTTTATAATCTTGGCAACTAAGATATTATGGAAAGGTCTGAGTCTCAGGATTTCATATTTGGTGGTTATTTTGAGATAGCACTAAAATCCAAAGAGAAATCTAGAGAAAAATTAATAAAGCAAAACTCAAAGTAGTTTTGTTGACTTCCAGTGGCTGCTTGTGGTATGACGCCCTAAATAAAATCTTACAGGAACCCCAATTTTTTTTCATATCAACTTCAAATTTGTAACATAACTTATTTAGACACAAGGCTTTAATTTTATATCAATTTTAGAGTAAAACCTGTTATGTAAAATATTTATAATAAATAAAATAAAATAAAATTTATATAGCACATTTTATTTGCAGTGCATTTGAACTTCTATAACTTTTTGAAAAAAAATCAACTTTTGCCAAAATCTGCTAATTTTCTTCTTTAAAAAGAGACCAATCTTAGGTTTATATTCCAAAGTGTTCATAAATTTCAGCAAATTAAGTTTGGATAGTGCACTTTAATGCCCATTTAAAAAATGGGGGGTGACAGTTAAGGGGTTAACAGGGCTAGACTAACAGTATTTGACTTTCACGCTGCATGTGTTATTATGACCCACAGATGGCGCCAGTCATCAACATACAGTTTGTGTAATAAACTTCTCACAGCTGAAGTAAACAGCAGAAACTGTATATTGTTGAGTATCGTCTGTGGATGAGCTGTACCTCGTGTGGAGCTCCCTTCAACACACTCGCGCTCTTGTAGATGGTTTCACTCCACAGTTTAAGATCCTCGTTTTCCTGCTCCTCAGCCGTTCGATACAGAGACTTGGGAACCAGACCAGCCTCAGGAACATCACACTGAATTACACAAGAGAAACACAGTTAGATTAGAGTGACATCCGGTTGTTTTCATGCCTGTCTGAATAAATATACACGTGTCCTCTAAGTGTATTTTTACATTTTTTCTTTTCAAATGTATTCTTTTAATTCTATAATTCAGTACTCTTTTTAAAAGTACACAACAGTGTTGTTTTTTTTCACAAGTGTTTAACTGACTGAAATGCATTAGAGGAGTGTCTGTTTGACACAAACTTCTTATAATACACACACATAAAACAATATTTAAATATAATTATGCAAATAATTATTTGAGAATAACTTGCTGGTGTAAGAAGAGCGTGTAACGTGTCCGATCTCTTTTAAACAAATGATGCACAGATCTGCCTGACGCTCCAGCTCGGTGACCCCACTGTATCAGAAAGTGTCTCGACCGATCAGAGTTTAAACATGTCAGATCTCACCAGCAACAGACTCACCAGAGCGTCTCCTCCTAAGAAGTCAGGGATGAAGTCTCTGTTGATGTAGTCCACCAGACCTCCAGGCCCCTGGTAGTCATTCCCAGCATAGATGAGAAACTTCTTCCGCGTGTTTTCGTCGATGAATGGACTCACCTGAGCGGAGAACAGGGTGCAACAGAAATCAGCGGGTCGTTTTTCATTAGCACTGCTAACAAAGGCCCAGGCAAGCATGCCATTTACAGGAGCCTGGCAATTAAGAAAGACCCCACGCTAACATGACATTTAACTCTGAAGGGTTAGTGTGTAGATAGAACAATTAACAAACATTAAATAAAGACTGAGTATTGTCAATATTGTCAAGTATCTTTTAACATTCTTTCAATGTGCTAAATGTGTCACAATGTGAAATCCTATGTTTGTGTGTGTTTACCAAAGTCCAGAGCACAGGAAACACTCTGGGTGCTCTCAGTATGAGGAGACGTCCCAGAGTCTCAGGGTAGTTGGCTCCTACAAGCTCTATCATCCTCAGCAAGGCTTTGATTCCTGGTCTCCAAAGATGTCTCATATTTAACCCCTCCAGATCCACCAGACACGTCCAACAACTACACAACACAAACACAGAAGCAATCATTACTTATCAGGGTAGAGACATCACTTAAACACATAGTATGTGTGACCACCAAGAACTGATTCTTATTCACTTCAGTTCCATTTAGAAGTTTGATGAGTGGAGTTGGAATTGGAACCAAAGTCATAAAATTCATTTTGATCCCATTCTGTACAGACATGACTGGTTTGGACGTATATATATTATATATTAATAAGTACCTGATTGGTTTTCCAAATATTTTGGTGTTCTCTTCACAGTGTCTGAGACCTTCCTCATTGATGGACAGCACCTGAAGGTTGGACCAAAGATGAAGGGGGTCAGTGAATATTGTCATGTCACCCTGAACTAAAACTTGCTAAGGCGTTTCAAACATAACAGTATGACTCTGTTAAGCTGCTTCAAAACTAAGTATATTGTGTAATGTGGAATTAGTCAAACTCTTACATGTCTCAGAAGGGTCTCTTCTCCCAGCACCCGCACTAAACCTTTGGTGTCCATTTGTCCAAGTCGAAGGATATAAAGAGGACGTCCATCTACACAATACACACACAAGCAAGCACATAACCACACAGATTTCTGCGTCTTTAATATTAATACATCCTCATTGAAAACACCTCGCTCAGATGCATTTTTTTGATCACTTTCAAACTCTTTTTATTCAACATTTACATCCTGGATTATGAGGCTCTCCATTAGTTATGCATCACACAGCCATGTATAAAGTCAAAGTAAACATGTAGTTGAGACAGACCTTTGTCATGGTGGTGCCAGCCTCCTGTGTAGTAGTCCTGCAGGAGCTGTGGACACTGCCATGTGTCCAACAGGAAGTCTATCTGATGCTGCTTCCTCCATGTGAGCGTCTGGCACAAAGCCTCTTTGGCCTTTTCCAGATTAAAGTCCCGTGAACGCAGGAAACGCAGCACATGCTGGTCTTTAGGGATCTAAAATGATCATAAACCAGTCTAATATGCTGATTAGCAGCTCAAGAGGAACTTATTATTATCAGTTTTGAAAACTGCTATTTTATTTTACTGCTATTGCTATTTGAAGTACATTTATTTTTTTTCAGTATGCTTTCACATTTGTACACATAGTTGATATGTTATGTCCTCCTCACACTGCTGATTTAACCATTAACTCTTCACCTGAACAGTTTATGTTGCTGTATACAGTCTCATCAAAACAGAGGTAGACATCACATTTTCTCTGATATCATGTTTGGTTCAGGTGATATGACCCAAAATACATAATTTGTTTATGGCGGAATGTAAAATGGTCACCATGGCAACCACTAGACGTTTTTTAATTTATTTTATTTACCTTTATTTAACCAGGAAGTCTCAATGAGATTAAAATCTCTTTTACAAGAGAGACCTATTCAAGGTAGCAGCCATACAATAAGACACATTTTAAATTACAACAAATACATATAAAAACAATATTTAAACATAATATCCTGTCAACAAAAACAATCACAAGACTCAATTACCAGTCTCTTTATGGTGCCTTTAAATTCACCAATAGGCACACATTTATCAAGTTTTAAATCTTTTTGCAAATTATTCCATGCCCAGGGTGCATAATACGAAAATGCAGTTTTCCCCAGTTCTGTACAAATTCGAGGTACGTTAAAAAGCAAACACTTGGAAGAGCATAGCTGGTAACTGCCAGAACTAAGACAAAGGAGGGTACAGAGATAAAATGAAGTTTACCTAGCATTGCTTTATAGATAAACATGTAACGGTGCTGTTTTCTACGTATAGTTAGTGATGTCCAACCCACTATCTATATATAAAATGCAATTATCAGTACGGAATTTTGTATTTGTAATAAAATGTAATGAAGCATGGTACACTGAATCAAGGCTCTTTAAGATGGAGGAGGCTGCATGCATGTATACTATATCACCATAATCAAGCACAGTTAGGAAGGTAGCTTCTACAAGTTTCTTTTTGGCATTAAAAGTAAAATTATATTTATTTCTAAAATAAAAGCCAAGCTTCACTTTGAGCTTCCTGATTAAATTAGCAATATGTACATTGAATAAAAGCTTATCATCAATCCAAATGCCTAAAGACTTGTAAGAGGATACCCTATCAATAATTTTACCATCAAATGTAAAAATACTAAGGTTATCAAGTTCTTGTGACTGAGCCTTTGAAAAAACTATAAACTTTGTTTTCTTAGAATTTAAAAATAATTTTAAGCTCATCAGAGCACCTTCCAATGACTGAGAAGCAGTCTGAAGCTCTTTGTGTTATTGATGGAGCAAGTGCATAAATAATAGTATCATCATCATACACATGTTTTTTGTGCTTGAATGTCCTTACCTAAATAATTTATATAAATAGAAAACTAAATAGGTCCCAAAATGGAACCCGGGGGAACCCCTTTAGATCCATCAAGAAAATCTGTTTTGAGATCCTCCACATGAACATGCTGAGTCCGCTCTACCAAGCAATTTCTAAACCAGTTCAACATCCCTGGCCCGAAACCAACACTGCTAAGTTTATTTAGCAGCAATTTATGATCCACTAAATCAAATGCATTGGATAAATCCACAAATAAGGCTGTGCAGTGCTGTTTTTTATCCAGGGCACCAATAATGTCATTTATCACTACCGTAGAGGCAGTAATGGTACTATGGCCAGTTCTAAAACCAGATTGAAGGGAAGTTAATTTCAAATAAAAAACTGTTTTAACCGTACATTTACCTGGGATATACTACACAATATTTATAACCTTTATATGAGCTACTTTTTCTATTAAAATAAATTTGACTGAGTTCCTTCACTTTTGGGTCAGACTTGATCCTTGAAAAGTAAGTTTTTTTTTTTTTTGGAAAATCAGTGTAATACAGTTTTTATTTTGAATTTTGAGGAGATTTTATGAAAATACACACTATGTATACTATATGACCTATTTTTATATAAAAATAATTTATTTCATTTTGTTTCACAATTGATGCTTGAAATGTAAGTTTTTATTTTGTTTCTTTATTTTATTTTTTTAACAACATTTACAAATGTATTTGTAACAATATACATAAACACACATAATTTACATCAAGCCTGCAGTTTTTGATGATAAAGATCAGCACTCATGCAGACGTTTGTTGTGTTTTGATGTTTCACTCTGTTTCACTGCGTCACATGATCCTTCATCATTTCCTGCAGAGCTACAGTCACAGAAGCATCTTGATTTCCTGCTATCTTGAGACGCTTGACTCTGTCTGTGATTGGTTGGAGGAGCTGGTGGCGGCACTGAGCAGAGAGAAAGCGCTGTGACTCGACTCCAGGCTGCTCATGGAGCCCCTGATACAAACACACACACACACACACGCCTTTACAGAAAACATCCGGATGTCCAGATCATATTTTGAGAATGTGTGCTTTTTCAGTTAATGGTGTTTTAATGCTAAGCACTTTGTGGTGTAATGATACTGACCTGAAGTCAGTGGAGCGCAGCACCTCTGTGAAATACATGACTCTGCATTTGTGTGAGGAGACCTGCAGAGAGGCCAGAACATCATCTACACGCGGCCGACTGGAAGAAGTGCATGATGGGCTGCTGTAAAGACGCCACTGCAGGATGTAGAACCCAGGCCAGCGCGTCACATGAGATCCCTGAGGGGACAGATGTGGATCAGAGGAAGAGAATCAGAGCAGAAAGAAGTGTGTCTCATCTTCTGATCAGTGTGTTTTGTAGTGAAATATGAGCCATGTTGATGTTCTGACAGGTTTCATGAGACTCCGCACCTGTACGCTCTCTCCCTCTCGGCAGCTCAGGGCCGTCTCCACCATGCTGTAGTCTTGTCCCAGCATCCAGGATCTGTCGATCAGCTGGACGTTGTTTCCGGCGGGACAGGCGAGGTTGTGTGCGCTCAGACCGTCTCTTTTAATTGGCTGAGGAGCTCTTCTGGAGTGATAGATGTTGAAGATCACGTCTCCTTTACACACATCAAAGTCCCACGTAATGACAGACGATACTTCTGTAATCTCGATCAGCACCTGGACACAAATCAAGTGATTATTTCATAATTCATAACACACAGCGCTGAGCTCCATTCAGAGTTTAATTACAAACAGGATTCAAAGCTGTATCTCAAACTAGAAGTTACACGAGGAAGTAGAAGTAACAGGACTATATTAGTTAATTATCAAATAAAATAAATTCAATTAAATTAATAGTCTATTTGGACTATTGTAAATGCTGTGATATATGCTCAAAAACAGTTATTTCCTCCTCACACTGCTGATTTCACCATTAACCTGAACAGTTTATGTTGCTGTGTATGGTGTCATTGCAATCTTAACAACCTGCACACTTTGCTTATGTCTGCTGATACACTACTTTCTTTTTCTATTGGTCTCTGGAATTGCCAGTCTGCTGTAAACAAAGCTGATTTCATTACTTCTATTATTAGTCATTCAAAGCTTAATCTCATGGCCCTAACAGAGACCTGGATCAAACCAGAGGACACTGCTACACCTGCAGCACTCTCCAATAATTTCTCATTTTCCCACTCCCCCCGTTTGACTGGAAGAGGTGGAGGTACTGGTCTGCTCATCTCTAATGATTGGAATTTAATCCTTTACCATCTTTGGGTATTAACAGCTCCTTTGAATCTCATTCAGTTACTGTTACTTACCATCATAAAATACATTTTGTAGTTGTCTATCGACCCCCAGGACCACTAGGTAACTTTTTGGATGAATTAGATGTGCTGCTCTCAACCTTTCCTGAGGATGGTACTCCTGTAGTTATGCTTGGGGATTCCAACATCCATCTAGATAAACCTCTGTTTGCTGATTTCCATACTCTGCTTGCCTATTTTGATCTCAACCGAGTGTCAACTACTGCTACTCAACAATTAGGTAACTAACTGGACCTTATTTATACACGACACTGCTCTACTGATCATGTACTGGTTACTCCACTGCACACGTCGGATCACTTCCTCCTCACTCTTAACCTCAACATGGTCCCTGACACATCACTTACCCCTCCACATGTCATCTTTCGACGTAACCTACGTTCAATCTCATCCTCCCGGCTATCTGCATTGGTTTCATCTTCACTTGCTTCCCCTAAACATCTTTTGATGCTAACAGTGCTACTGATACTTTCTGCTCCACTCTTACATCTTGTTTAGACACTGTTTGCCCCTTATCTCCCAGGCCAGCCCGTAACACCCCTTCTGCCCCTTGGTTATCTGACGTTCTTCGCAAACACCGTTCTAAGCTTAGAGCTGCTGAAAGGGTTTGGCGCTAATCCAAAAATACTACTGACCTTAGTGTGTATCAGTCACGCCTCTCTTCCTTCTCTGCTAATGTCTCCACGGCTAAAAGGACATACTACCATAACAAAATTAACAATTTGTTTAACTCTCGCATGCTTTTTAAAACATTTGATCTGTCAGTTGCTTTTGACACCGTTAACTACCAGAACCTCCTGTCAACCCTACTGACAAAGGGCATCTCAGGAACCGCACTCCAGTGGTTTGAGTCTTACCTATCAGATACAGTAGGTCCTTTAAAGTATCTTGGAGAGGTGAGGTGTCCAAGTCGCAACATCTAACTACTGGGGTGCCTCAGGGCTCAGTTCATGGACCCATTCTCTTCTCTGTCTACATGGCATCATTAGGTTCTGTCACACAGAAACATGGCTTTTCATACCACTGCTATGCTGATGACATCCAACTCTACCTCTCATTCCATCCTGATGATCTGACGGTAGCTGCTCGCATCTCAGCTTGTCTAACAGACATTTCTTCCTGGATGATGGACCATCACCTTCAAATCAACCTTGCCAAGACAGAACTGCTTGTGGTTCTAGCAAATCCGTAATTTCATCACAATTTCAACATCAAGTTAGGCAAATCAACCATAACTCCTTAAAAAACAGCCAGAAACCTTGGAGTTCTTTCGAGTTCTAAGTTTCTCAGACCACATTGCTAAAACTGTCCAGTTTTGTAGATTTGCTTTATTCAACATCAAGAAGATCAAGCCCTTTCTTTCGGAACATGCTGCACAACTCCTTGTTCAAGCTCTTGTTCTGTCCAGGCTGGACTATTGCAATGCCCTCTTGGCAGTTCTTCCAGCCAGTTCTATCAAACCTTTACAATTAATACAGAATGTGGCACCAAGATTAATTTTTTATGAGCCAAAAAAGAATACACGTCACACCTCTGTTTATCTATTTGCACTGGCTTCCAATAGCTGCTCGCATAAAATTCAAGACATTAATGTTTGCATACAAAACTACCACTGGCTCTGCACCCCTTTACCTAAATTCATTACTTCAGACTTATGTGCCCTCTAGAAGCTTGCGTTCTGCAAGTGAATGTCGCTTGATTGTGCCATCCCAAAGAAACACAAAGTCACTTTTACAGACTTTTAATTTAAATGTTCCCTCCTGGAGGAATGACCTCCCCAACTCAATCCGAGCAGCTGAGTCCTTAGCCATCTTCAAGAATCGACTTAAAACCCATCTCTTCCATCTTTATTTGACCCTCTAGCTTATAGCACTCACTATTCTAATTCTATTCTAATTCTACATAAAAAAGACCTCTGACACTAGCTTGATCTATTCTTTTTCTATTCTATCTGTTTTCTTTTTATTTATTGTATTATTTAAAAGCCCTTGCTACGTGTACTGCGTTTAAGATAACTGAGACTTGTTATAACACTTATATATCATTGCTCTTTTAACAAAGGATCAGCATAAACCAGAATTAACCAGCATCAAAAATATCTACCCAGCATATGCTGTTTTTTATAACTGTCACCGTCCCACCTGTGGGGCACTTGGCACTCTTTTTGTTGTTGTCTTTTTCTCTATAAAATCTTTTAGTACTCATCATAAATCATATATCTTTGAAAGCTTAGAAGCCCAAGATTCATCCTGTGAAAACCATTTTGAAATCGGACATTGCGTTACCATGGAAATTGTACTTTAAAAAATCGAATGGCGGTCTCCTCCCCCTTAGTGGGCAGGGTCAAGTGTCATATTACAAAATGCATTACGGTCTTCTAGAATCAAAACATTTTATAATCTTGGCAACTAAGATATTATGGAAAGGTCTGAGTCTCAGGATTTCATATTTGGTGGTTATTTTGAGATAGCACTAAAATCCAAAGAGAAATCTAGAGAAAAATTAATAAAGCAAAACTCAAAGTAGTTTTGTTGACTTCCAGTGGCTGCTTGTGGTATGACGCCCTAAATAAAATCTTACAGGAACCCCAATTTTTTTTCATATCAACTTCAAATTTGTAACATAACTTATTTAGACACAAGGCTTTAATTTTATACCAATTTTAGAGTAAAACCTGTTATGTAAAATATTTATAATAAATAAAATAAAATAAAATTTATATAGCACATTTTATTTGCAGTGCATTTGAACTTCTATAACTTTTTGAAAAAAAATCAACTTTTGCCAAAATCTGCTAATTTTCTTCTTTAAAAAGAGACCAATCTTAGGTTTATATTCCAAAGTGTTCATAAATTTCAGCAAATTAAGTTTGGATAGTGCACTTTAATGCCCATTTAAAAAATGGGGGGTGACAGTTAAGGGGTTAACAGGGCTAGACTAACAGTATTTGACTTTCACGCTGCATGTGTTATTATGACCCACAGATGGCGCCAGTCATCAACATACAGTTTGTGTAATAAACTTCTCACAGCTGAAGTAAACAGCAGAAACTGTATATTGTTGAGTATCGTCTGTGGATGAGCTGTACCTCGTGTGGAGCTCCCTTCAACACACTCGCGCTCTTGTAGATGGTTTCACTCCACAGTTTAAGATCCTCGTTTTCCTGCTCCTCAGCCGTTCGATACAGAGACTTGGGAACCAGACCAGCCTCAGGAACATCACACTGAATTACACAAGAGAAACACAGTTAGATTAGAGTGACATCCGGTTGTTTTCATGCCTGTCTGAATAAATATACACGTGTCCTCTAAGTGTATTTTTACATTTTTTCTTTTCAAATGTATTCTTTTAATTCTATAATTCAGTACTCTTTTTAAAAGTACACAACAGTGTTGTTTTTTTTCACAAGTGTTTAACTGACTGAAATGCATTAGAGGAGTGTCTGTTTGACACAAACTTCTTATAATACACACACATAAAACAATATTTAAATATAATTATGCAAATAATTATTTGAGAATAACTTGCTGGTGTAAGAAGAGCGTGTAACGTGTCCGATCTCTTTTAAACAAATGATGCACAGATCTGCCTGACGCTCCAGCTCGGTGACCCCACTGTATCAGAAAGTGTCTCGACCGATCAGAGTTTAAACATGTCAGATCTCACCAGCAACAGACTCACCAGAGCGTCTCCTCCTAAGAAGTCAGGGATGAAGTCTCTGTTGATGTAGTCCACCAGACCTCCAGGCCCCTGGTAGTCATTCCCAGCATAGATGAGAAACTTCTTCCGCGTGTTTTCGTCGATGAATGGACTCACCTGAGCGGAGAACAGGGTGCAACAGAAATCAGCGGGTCGTTTTTCATTAGCACTGCTAACAAAGGCCCAGGCAAGCATGCCATTTACAGGAGCCTGGCAATTAAGAAAGACCCCACGCTAACATGACATTTAACTCTGAAGGGTTAGTGTGTAGATAGAACAATTAACAAACATTAAATAAAGACTGAGTATTGTCAATATTGTCAAGTATCTTTTAACATTCTTTCAATGTGCTAAATGTGTCACAATGTGAAATCCTATGTTTGTGTGTGTTTACCAAAGTCCAGAGCACAGGAAACACTCTGGGTGCTCTCAGTATGAGGAGACGTCCCAGAGTCTCAGGGTAGTTGGCTCCTACAAGCTCTATCATCCTCAGCAAGGCTTTGATTCCTGGTCTCCAAAGATGTCTCATATTTAACCCCTCCAGATCCACCAGACACGTCCAACAACTACACAACACAAACACAGAAGCAATCATTACTTATCAGGGTAGAGACATCACTTAAACACATAGTATGTGTGACCACCAAGAACTGATTCTTATTCACTTCAGTTCCATTTAGAAGTTTGATGAGTGGAGTTGGAATTGGAACCAAAGTCATAAAATTCATTTTGATCCCATTCTGTACAGACATGACTGGTTTGGACGTATATATATTATATATTAATAAGTACCTGATTGGTTTTCCAAATATTTTGGTGTTCTCTTCACAGTGTCTGAGACCTTCCTCATTGATGGACAGCACCTGAAGGTTGGACCAAAGATGAAGGGGGTCAGTGAATATTGTCATGTCACCCTGAACTAAAACTTGCTAAGGCGTTTCAAACATAACAGTATGACTCTGTTAAGCTGCTTCAAAACTAAGTATATTGTGTAATGTGGAATTAGTCAAACTCTTACATGTCTCAGAAGGGTCTCTTCTCCCAGCACCCGCACTAAACCTTTGGTGTCCATTTGTCCAAGTCGAAGGATATAAAGAGGACGTCCATCTACACAATACACACACAAGCAAGCACATAACCACACAGATTTCTGCGTCTTTAATATTAATACATCCTCATTGAAAACACCTCGCTCAGATGCATTTTTTTGATCACTTTCAAACTCTTTTTATTCAACATTTACATCCTGGATTATGAGGCTCTCCATTAGTTATGCATCACACAGCCATGTATAAAGTCAAAGTAAACATGTAGTTGAGACAGACCTTTGTCATGGTGGTGCCAGCCTCCTGTGTAGTAGTCCTGCAGGAGCTGTGGACACTGCCATGTGTCCAACAGGAAGTCTATCTGATGCTGCTTCCTCCATGTGAGCGTCTGGCACAAAGCCTCTTTGGCCTTTTCCAGATTAAAGTCCCGTGAACGCAGGAAACGCAGCACATGCTGGTCTTTAGGGATCTAAAATGATCATAAACCAGTCTAATATGCTGATTAGCAGCTCAAGAGGAACTTATTATTATCAGTTTTGAAAACTGCTATTTTATTTTACTGCTATTGCTATTTGAAGTACATTTATTTTTTTTCAGTATGCTTTCACATTTGTACACATAGTTGATATGTTATGTCCTCCTCACACTGCTGATTTAACCATTAACTCTTCACCTGAACAGTTTATGTTGCTGTATACAGTCTCATCAAAACAGAGGTAGACATCACATTTTCTCTGATATCATGTTTGGTTCAGGTGATATGACCCAAAATACATAATTTGTTTATGGCGGAATGTAAAATGGTCACCATGGCAACCACTAGACGTTTTTTAATTTATTTTATTTACCTTTATTTAACCAGGAAGTCTCAATGAGATTAAAATCTCTTTTACAAGAGAGACCTATTCAAGGTAGCAGCCATACAATAAGACACATTTTAAATTACAACAAATACATATAAAAACAATATTTAAACATAATATCCTGTCAACAAAAACAATCACAAGACTCAATTACCAGTCTCTTTATGGTGCCTTTAAATTCACCAATAGGCACACATTTATCAAGTTTTAAATCTTTTTGCAAATTATTCCATGCCCAGGGTGCATAATACGAAAATGCAGTTTTCCCCAGTTCTGTACAAATTCGAGGTACGTTAAAAAGCAAACACTTGGAAGAGCATAGCTGGTAACTGCCAGAACTAAGACAAAGGAGGGTACAGAGATAAAATGAAGTTTACCTAGCATTGCTTTATAGATAAACATGTAACGGTGCTGTTTTCTACGTATAGTTAGTGATGTCCAACCCACTATCTATATATAAAATGCAATTATCAGTACGGAATTTTGTATTTGTAATAAAATGTAATGAAGCATGGTACACTGAATCAAGGCTCTTTAAGATGGAGGAGGCTGCATGCATGTATACTATATCACCATAATCAAGCACAGTTAGGAAGGTAGCTTCTACAAGTTTCTTTTTGGCATTAAAAGTAAAATTATATTTATTTCTAAAATAAAAGCCAAGCTTCACTTTGAGCTTCCTGATTAAATTAGCAATATGTACATTGAATAAAAGCTTATCATCAATCCAAATGCCTAAAGACTTGTAAGAGGATACCCTATCAATAATTTTACCATCAAATGTAAAAATACTAAGGTTATCAAGTTCTTGTGACTGAGCCTTTGAAAAAACTATAAACTTTGTTTTCTTAGAATTTAAAAATAATTTTAAGCTCATCAGAGCACCTTCCAATGACTGAGAAGCAGTCTGAAGCTCTTTGAACCCCTTTAGATCCATCAAGAAAATCTGTTTTGAGATCCTCCACATGAACATGCTGAGTCCGCTCTACCAAGCAATTTCTAAACCAGTTCAACATCCCTGGCCCGAAACCAACACTGCTAAGTTTATTTAGCAGCAATTTATGATCCACTAAATCAAATGCATTGGATAAATCCACAAATAAGGCTGTGCAGTGCTGTTTTTTATCCAGGGCACCAATAATGTCATTTATCACTACCGTAGAGGCAGTAATGGTACTATGGCCAGTTCTAAAACCAGATTGAAGGGAAGTTAATTTCAAATAAAAAACTGTTTTAACCGTACATTTACCTGGGATATACTACACAATATTTATAACCTTTATATGAGCTACTTTTTCTATTAAAATAAATTTGACTGAGTTCCTTCACTTTTGGGTCAGACTTGATCCTTGAAAAGTAAGTTTTTTTTTTTTTTGGAAAATCAGTGTAATACAGTTTTTATTTTGAATTTTGAGGAGATTTTATGAAAATACACACTATGTATACTATATGACCTATTTTTATATAAAAATAATTTATTTCATTTTGTTTCACAATTGATGCTTGAAATGTAAGTTTTTATTTTGTTTCTTTATTTTATTTTTTTAACAACATTTACAAATGTATTTGTAACAATATACATAAACACACATAATTTACATCAAGCCTGCAGTTTTTGATGATAAAGATCAGCACTCATGCAGACGTTTGTTGTGTTTTGATGTTTCACTCTGTTTCACTGCGTCACATGATCCTTCATCATTTCCTGCAGAGCTACAGTCACAGAAGCATCTTGATTTCCTGCTATCTTGAGACGCTTGACTCTGTCTGTGATTGGTTGGAGGAGCTGGTGGCGGCACTGAGCAGAGAGAAAGCGCTGTGACTCGACTCCAGGCTGCTCATGGAGCCCCTGATACAAACACACACACACACACACGCCTTTACAGAAAACATCCGGATGTCCAGATCATATTTTGAGAATGTGTGCTTTTTCAGTTAATGGTGTTTTAATGCTAAGCACTTTGTGGTGTAATGATACTGACCTGAAGTCAGTGGAGCGCAGCACCTCTGTGAAATACATGACTCTGCATTTGTGTGAGGAGACCTGCAGAGAGGCCAGAACATCATCTACACGCGGCCGACTGGAAGAAGTGCATGATGGGCTGCTGTAAAGACGCCACTGCAGGATGTAGAACCCAGGCCAGCGCGTCACATGAGATCCCTGAGGGGACAGATGTGGATCAGAGGAAGAGAATCAGAGCAGAAAGAAGTGTGTCTCATCTTCTGATCAGTGTGTTTTGTAGTGAAATATGAGCCATGTTGATGTTCTGACAGGTTTCATGAGACTCCGCACCTGTACGCTCTCTCCCTCTCGGCAGCTCAGGGCCGTCTCCACCATGCTGTAGTCTTGTCCCAGCATCCAGGATCTGTCGATCAGCTGGACGTTGTTTCCGGCGGGACAGGCGAGGTTGTGTGCGCTCAGACCGTCTCTTTTAATTGGCTGAGGAGCTCTTCTGGAGTGATAGATGTTGAAGATCACGTCTCCTTTACACACATCAAAGTCCCACGTAATGACAGACGATACTTCTGTAATCTCGATCAGCACCTGGACACAAATCAAGTGATTATTTCATAATTCATAACACACAGCGCTGAGCTCCATTCAGAGTTTAATTACAAACAGGATTCAAAGCTGTATCTCAAACTAGAAGTTACACGAGGAAGTAGAAGTAACAGGACTATATTAGTTAATTATCAAATAAAATAAATTCAATTAAATTAATAGTCTATTTGGACTATTGTAAATGCTGTGATATATGCTCAAAAACAGTTATTTCCTCCTCACACTGCTGATTTCACCATTAACCTGAACAGTTTATGTTGCTGTGTATGGTGTCATTGCAATCTTAACAACCTGCACACTTTGCTTATGTCTGCTGATACACTACTTTCTTTTTCTATTGGTCTCTGGAATTGCCAGTCTGCTGTAAACAAAGCTGATTTCATTACTTCTATTATTAGTCATTCAAAGCTTAATCTCATGGCCCTAACAGAGACCTGGATCAAACCAGAGGACACTGCTACACCTGCAGCACTCTCCAATAATTTCTCATTTTCCCACTCCCCCCGTTTGACTGGAAGAGGTGGAGGTACTGGTCTGCTCATCTCTAATGATTGGAATTTAATCCTTTACCATCTTTGGGTATTAACAGCTCCTTTGAATCTCATTCAGTTACTGTTACTTACCATCATAAAATACATTTTGTAGTTGTCTATCGACCCCCAGGACCACTAGGTAACTTTTTGGATGAATTAGATGTGCTGCTCTCAACCTTTCCTGAGGATGGTACTCCTGTAGTTATGCTTGGGGATTCCAACATCCATCTAGATAAACCTCTGTTTGCTGATTTCCATACTCTGCTTGCCTATTTTGATCTCAACCGAGTGTCAACTACTGCTACTCAACAATTAGGTAACTAACTGGACCTTATTTATACACGACACTGCTCTACTGATCATGTACTGGTTACTCCACTGCACACGTCGGATCACTTCCTCCTCACTCTTAACCTCAACATGGTCCCTGACACATCACTTACCCCTCCACATGTCATCTTTCGACGTAACCTACGTTCAATCTCATCCTCCCGGCTATCTGCATTGGTTTCATCTTCACTTGCTTCCCCTAAACATCTTTTGATGCTAACAGTGCTACTGATACTTTCTGCTCCACTCTTACATCTTGTTTAGACACTGTTTGCCCCTTATCTCCCAGGCCAGCCCGTAACACCCCTTCTGCCCCTTGGTTATCTGACGTTCTTCGCAAACACCGTTCTAAGCTTAGAGCTGCTGAAAGGGTTTGGCGCTAATCCAAAAATACTACTGACCTTAGTGTGTATCAGTCACGCCTCTCTTCCTTCTCTGCTAATGTCTCCACGGCTAAAAGGACATACTACCATAACAAAATTAACAATTTGTTTAACTCTCGCATGCTTTTTAAAACATTTGATCTGTCAGTTGCTTTTGACACCGTTAACTACCAGAACCTCCTGTCAACCCTACTGACAAAGGGCATCTCAGGAACCGCACTCCAGTGGTTTGAGTCTTACCTATCAGATACAGTAGGTCCTTTAAAGTATCTTGGAGAGGTGAGGTGTCCAAGTCGCAACATCTAACTACTGGGGTGCCTCAGGGCTCAGTTCATGGACCCATTCTCTTCTCTGTCTACATGGCATCATTAGGTTCTGTCACACAGAAACATGGCTTTTCATACCACTGCTATGCTGATGACATCCAACTCTACCTCTCATTCCATCCTGATGATCTGACGGTAGCTGCTCGCATCTCAGCTTGTCTAACAGACATTTCTTCCTGGATGATGGACCATCACCTTCAAATCAACCTTGCCAAGACAGAACTGCTTGTGGTTCTAGCAAATCCGTAATTTCATCACAATTTCAACATCAAGTTAGGCAAATCAACCATAACTCCTTAAAAAACAGCCAGAAACCTTGGAGTTCTTTCGAGTTCTAAGTTTCTCAGACCACATTGCTAAAACTGTCCAGTTTTGTAGATTTGCTTTATTCAACATCAAGAAGATCAAGCCCTTTCTTTCGGAACATGCTGCACAACTCCTTGTTCAAGCTCTTGTTCTGTCCAGGCTGGACTATTGCAATGCCCTCTTGGCAGTTCTTCCAGCCAGTTCTATCAAACCTTTACAATTAATACAGAATGTGGCACCAAGATTAATTTTTTATGAGCCAAAAAAGAATACACGTCACACCTCTGTTTATCTATTTGCACTGGCTTCCAATAGCTGCTCGCATAAAATTCAAGACATTAATGTTTGCATACAAAACTACCACTGGCTCTGCACCCCTTTACCTAAATTCATTACTTCAGACTTATGTGCCCTCTAGAAGCTTGCGTTCTGCAAGTGAATGTCGCTTGATTGTGCCATCCCAAAGAAACACAAAGTCACTTTTACAGACTTTTAATTTAAATGTTCCCTCCTGGAGGAATGACCTCCCCAACTCAATCCGAGCAGCTGAGTCCTTAGCCATCTTCAAGAATCGACTTAAAACCCATCTCTTCCATCTTTATTTGACCCTCTAGCTTATAGCACTCACTATTCTAATTCTATTCTAATTCTACATAAAAAAGACCTCTGACACTAGCTTGATCTATTCTTTTTCTATTCTATCTGTTTTCTTTTTATTTATTGTATTATTTAAAAGCCCTTGCTACGTGTACTGCGTTTAAGATAACTGAGACTTGTTATAACACTTATATATCATTGCTCTTTTAACAAAGGATCAGCATAAACCAGAATTAACCAGCATCAAAAATATCTACCCAGCATATGCTGTTTTTTATAACTGTCACCGTCCCACCTGTGGGGCACTTGGCACTCTTTTTGTTGTTGTCTTTTTCTCTATAAAATCTTTTAGTACTCATCATAAATCATATATCTTTGAAAGCTTAGAAGCCCAAGATTCATCCTGTGAAAACCATTTTGAAATCGGACATTGCGTTACCATGGAAATTGTACTTTAAAAAATCGAATGGCGGTCTCCTCCCCCTTAGTGGGCAGGGTCAAGTGTCATATTACAAAATGCATTACGGTCTTCTAGAATCAAAACATTTTATAATCTTGGCAACTAAGATATTATGGAAAGGTCTGAGTCTCAGGATTTCATATTTGGTGGTTATTTTGAGATAGCACTAAAATCCAAAGAGAAATCTAGAGAAAAATTAATAAAGCAAAACTCAAAGTAGTTTTGTTGACTTCCAGTGGCTGCTTGTGGTATGACGCCCTAAATAAAATCTTACAGGAACCCCAATTTTTTTTCATATCAACTTCAAATTTGTAACATAACTTATTTAGACACAAGGCTTTAATTTTATACCAATTTTAGAGTAAAACCTGTTATGTAAAATATTTATAATAAATAAAATAAAATAAAATTTATATAGCACATTTTATTTGCAGTGCATTTGAACTTCTATAACTTTTTGAAAAAAAATCAACTTTTGCCAAAATCTGCTAATTTTCTTCTTTAAAAAGAGATCAATCTTAGGTTTATATTCCAAAGTGTTCATAAATTTCAGCAAATTAAGTTTGGATAGTGCACTTTAATGCCCATTTAAAAAATGGGGGGTGACAGTTAAGGGGTTAACAGGGCTAGACTAACAGTATTTGACTTTCACGCTGCATGTGTTATTATGACCCACAGATGGCGCCAGTCATCAACATACAGTTTGTGTAATAAACTTCTCACAGCTGAAGTAAACAGCAGAAACTGTATATTGTTGAGTATCGTCTGTGGATGAGCTGTACCTCGTGTGGAGCTCCCTTCAACACACTCGCGCTCTTGTAGATGGTTTCACTCCACAGTTTAAGATCCTCGTTTTCCTGCTCCTCAGCCGTTCGATACAGAGACTTGGGAACCAGACCAGCCTCAGGAACATCACACTGAATTACACAAGAGAAACACAGTTAGATTAGAGTGACATCCGGTTGTTTTCATGCCTGTCTGAATATATACATGTGTCCTGTAAGTATATTCCTTTAAAATCTATAATTCAGTACTCTTTTTAAAAGTATACAACAGTGTTGTTTTTTCACAATTGTTTAAAATTAAATGAAATTAAATTCATGCATTTAGCAGACGCTTTTATCCAAAGCGACTTACAGTGCATTCAGGCTATCAATTTTTACCTATCACGTGTTCCCGGGGATGCGAACCCCCAACCTTGCACTTGACAGAGCAGTGCTCTACCAATTGAGCTACAGGGACACTAATACTAGTGAGTTTAACTGACTGAAATGCATTAGAGGAGTGTCTGTTTGACACAAACTTCTTATAATACACACACATAAAACAATATTTAAATATAATTATGCAAATAATTATTTGAGAATAACTTGCTGGTGTAAGAAGAGCGTGTAACGCGTCCGATCTCTTTTAAACAAATGATGCACAGATCTGCCTGACGCTCCAGCTCGGTGACCCCACTGTATCAGAAAGTGTCTCGACCGATCAGAGTTTAAACATGTCAGATCTCACCAGCAACAGACTCACCAGAGCGTCTCCTCCTAAGAAGTCAGGGATGAAGTCTCTGTTGATGTAGTCCACCAGACCTCCAGGCCCCTGGTAGTCATTCCCAGCATAGATGAGAAACTTCTTTCGTAGATGAATGGACTCACCTGAGCGGAGAACAGGGTGCAACAGAAATCAGCGGGTCGTTTTTCATTAGCACTGCTAACAAAGGCCCAGGCAAGCATGCCATTTACAGGAGCCTGGCAATTAAGAAAGACCCCACGCTAACATGACATTTAACTCTGAAGGGTTAGTGTGTGGACCGAACAATTAACAAACATTAAATAAAGACTGAGTATGTGCTTATCTCAGTCTTTCCCAATATCGTCAAGTATCTTTTAACATTCTTTCAATGTGCTAAGTGTGTCACAATGTGAAATCCTATGTTTGTGTGTGTTTACCAAAGTCCAGAGCACAGGAAACACTCTGGGTGCTCTCAGTATGAGGAGACGTCCCAGAGTCTCAGGGTAGTTGGCTCCTACAAGCTCTATCATCCTCAGCAAGGCTTTGATTCCTGGTCTCCACAGATGTCTCATATTTAACCCCTCCAGATCCACCAGACACGTCCAACAACTACACAACACAAACACAGAAGCAATCATTACTTATCAGGGTAGAGACATCACTTAAACACATAGTATGTGTGACCACCAAGAACCGATTCTTATTCACTTCAGTTCCATTTAGAAGTTTGATGAGTGGAGTTGGAATTGGAACCAAAGTCATAAAATTCATTTTGATCCCATTCTGTACAGACATGACTGGTTTGGACATGTATTCATAAGTACCTGATTGGTTTTCCAAATATTTTGGTGTTCTCTTCACAGTGTCTGAGACCTTCCTCGTTGATGGACAGCACCTGAAGGTTGGACCAAAGATGAAGGGGGTCAGTGAATATTGTCATGTCACCCTGAACTAAAACTTGCTAAGGCGTTTCAAACATAACAGTATGACTCTGTTAAGCTGCTTCAAAACTAAGTATATTGTGTAATGTGGAATTAGTCAAACTCTTACATGTCTCAGAAGGGTCTCTTCTCCCAGCACCCGCACTAAACCTTTGGTGTCCATTTGTCCAATTCGAAGGATATAAAGAGGACGTCCATCTACACAATACACACACAAGCAAGCACATAACCACACAGATTTCTGCGCCTTTAATATTAATACATCCTCATTGAAAACACCTCGCTCAGATGCATTTTTTTGATCACTTTCAAACTCTTTTTATTCAACATTTACATCCTGGATTATGAGGCTCTCCATTAGTTATGCATCACACAGCCATGTATAAAGTCAAAGTAAACATGTAGTTGAGACAGACCTTTGTCATGGTGGTGCCAGCCTCCTGTGTAGTAGTCCTGCAGGAGCTGTGGACACTGCCATGTGTCCAACAGGAAGTCTATCTGATGCTGCTTCCTCCATGTGAGCGTCTGGCACAAAGCCTCTTTGGCCTTTTCCAGATTAAAGTCCCGTGAACGCAGGAAACGCAGCACATGCTGGTCTTTAGGGATCTAAAAGATCTAAAAACGGCTGAGTAGATCTGCTGAAACAGTTCTACTCAGCCGTCATTGAGTCAGTCCTGTGTACTTCAATTACTGTCTGGTTTGGTTCAGCTACAAAATCAGATATCAGAAGACTACAGAGAACTGTTCGGACTGCTGAAAGGATTATTGGTGCTCCCCTGCCCACCCTCCAAGAACTGTACACATCCAGAGTGAGGAAAAGGACTCAGAAAATCACTCTGGATCCCTCACATCCAAGTCACCCCATCTTTGAACTTTTGCCATCTGGCCGGCGCCTCAGAGCCGCAAATACAAGAACAGCAAGGCACAAGAATAGTTTCTTCCCCCAGGCAATCTACCTCATGAACAGTTAAATGTTTCCCACTTAAACGTATGCTTATGCAAAAATGTGCAATATCCTTATTTATTTGTTACCCCTCCATCCTAGAACATTCCTGCATCTCACTCAATCCTATTCCATTATCATTTATAGCACAATTGTTTATACACTTATTTATTTGCCAATTTGTAATTCTCCTGTAATTTTTTTTTTTTTTTTGTCTGTGTGTTGTTGTCTCTGTTTACTGGAAGCTTATGTCACTAAAACAAATTCCTTGTATGCGCAAGCATACTTGGCAATAAAGCTCTTTCTGATTCTCTTTCTGATTCTAAAGTGATCATAAATCAGTCTAATATGCTGATTAGCAGCTCAAGAGGAACTTATTATTATCAGTTTTGAAAACTGCTATTTTATTTTACTGCTATTGCTATTTGAAGTACATTTATTTTTTTTCAGTATGCTTTCACATTTGTACACATAGTTGATATGGTATGTCCTCCTCACACTGCTGATTTAACCATTAACTCTTCACCTGAACAGTTTATGTTGCTGTATACAGTCTCATCAAAACAGAGGTAGACATCACATTTTCTCTGATATCATGTTTGGTTCAGGTGATATGACCCAAAATACATAATTTGTTTATGGCGGAATGTAAAATGGTCACCATGGCAACCACTAGACGTTTTTTAATTTATTTTATTTACCTTTATTTAACCAGGAAGTCTCAATGAGATTAAAATCTCTTTTACAAGAGAGACCTGGCCAAGGTAGCAGCCATACAATAAGACACATTTTAAATTACAACAAATACATATAAAAACAATATTTAAACATAATATCCTGTCAACAAAAACAATCACAAGACTCAATTACCAGTCTCTTTATGGTGCCTTTAAATTCACCAATAGGCACAAATTTATCAAGTTTTAAATCTTTTTGCAAATTATTCCATGCCCAGCGTGCATAATACGAAAATGCAGTTTTCCCCAGTTCTGTACAAATTCGAGGTACGTTAAAAAGCAAACACTTGGAAGAGCATAGCTGGTAACTGCCAGAACTAAGACAAAGGAGGGTACAGAGATAAAATGAAGTTTACCTAGCATTGCTTTATAGATAAACATGTAACGGTGCTGTTTTCTACGTATAGTTAGTGATGTCCAACCCACTATCTATATATAAAATGCAATTATCAGTACGGAATTTTGTATTTGTAATAAAATGTAATGAAGCATGGTACACTGAATCAAGGCTCTTTAAGATGGAGGAGGCTGCATGCATGTATACTATATCACCATAATCAAGCACAGTTAGGAAGGTAGCTTCTACAAGTTTCTTTTTGGCATTAAAAGTAAAATTATATTTATTTCTAAAATAAAAGCCAAGCTTCACTTTGAGCTTCCTGATTAAATTAGCAATATGTACATTGAATAAAAGCTTATCATCAATCCAAATGCCTAAACACTTGTAAGAGGATACCCTTTCAATAATTTTACCATCAAATGTAAAAATACTAAGGTTATCAAGTTCTTGTGACTGAGCCTTTGAGAAAACTATAAACTTTGTTTTCTTAGAATTTAAAAAATAATTTTAAGCTCATCAGAGCACCTTCCAATGACTGAGAAGCAGTCTGAAGCTCTTTGTGTTATTGATGGAGCAAGTGCATAAATAATAGTATCATCATCATACACATGTTTTTTGTGCTTGAATGTCCTTACCTAAATAATTTATATAAATAGAAAACTAAATAGGTCCCAAAATGGAACCCGGGGGAACCCCTTTAGATCCATCAAGAAAATCTGTTTTGAGATCCTCCACATGAACATGCTGAGTCCGCTCTACCAAGCAATTTCTAAACCAGTTCAACATCCCTGGCCCGAAACCAACACTGCTAAGTTTATTTAGCAGCAATTTATGATCCACTAAATCAAATGCATTGGATAAATCCACAAATAAGGCTGTGCAGTGCTGTTTTTTATCCAGGGCACCAATAATGTCATTTATCACTACCGTAGAGGCAGTAATGGTACTATGGCCAGTTCTAAAACCAGATTGAAAGGAGTTTAATTTCAAATAAAAAACTGTTTTAACCGTACATTTACCTGGGATATACTACACAATATTTATAACCTTTATATGAGCTACTTTTTCTATTAAAATAAATTTGACTGAGTTCCTTCACTTTTGGGTCAGACTTGATCCTTGAAAAGTAAGTTTTTTTTTTTTTTTGGAAAATCAGTGTAATACAGTTTTTATTTTGAATTTTGAGGAGATTTTATGAAAATACACACTATGTATACTATATGACCTATTTTTATATAAAAATAATTTATTTCATTTTGTTTCACAATTGATGCTTGAAATGTAAGTTTTTATTTTGTTTCTTTATTTTATTTTTTTTAACAACATTTACAAATGTATTTGTAACAATATACATAAACACACATAATTTACATCAAGCCTGCAGTTTTTGATGATAAAGATCAGCACTCATGCAGACGTTTGTTGTGTTTTGATGTTTCACTCTGTTTCACTGCGTCACATGATCCTTCATCATTTCCTGCAGAGCTACAGTCACAGAAGCATCTTGTTTTCCTGCTATCTTGAGACGCTTGACTCTGTCTGTGATTGGTTGGAGGAGCTGGTGGCGGCACTGAGCAGAGAGAAAGCGCTGTGACTCGACTCCAGGCTGCTCATGGAGCCCCTGATACAAACACACACACACACACACGCCTTTACAGAAAACATCCGGATGTCCAGATCATATTTTGAGAAGGTGTGCTTTTTCAGTTAATGGTGTTTTAATGCTAAGCACTTTGTGGTGTAATGATACTGACCTGAAGTCAGTGGAGCGCAGCACCTCTGTGAAATACATGACTCTGCATTTGTGTGAGGAGACCTGCAGAGAGGCCAGAACATCATCTACACGCGGCCGACTGGAAGAAGTGCATGATGGGCTGCTGTAAAGACGCCACTGCAGGATGTAGAACCCAGGCCAGCGCGTCACATGAGATCCCTGAGGGGACAGATGTGGATCAGAGGAAAAGAATCAGAGCAGAAAGAAGTGTGTCTCATCTTCTGATCAGTGTGTTTTGTAGTGAAATATGAGCCATGTTGATGTTCTGACAGGTTTCATGAGACTCCGCACCTGTACGCTCTCTCCCTCTCGGCAGCTCAGGGCCGTCTCCACCATGCTGTAGTCTTGTCCCAGCATCCAGGATCTGTCGATCAGCTGGACGTTGTTTCCGGCGGGACAGGCGAGGTTGTGTGCGCTCAGACCGTCTCTTTTAATTGGCTGAGGAGCTCTTCTGGAGTGATAGATGTTGAAGATCACGTCTCCTTTACACACATCAAAGTCCCACGTAATGACAGACGATACTTCTGTAATCTCGATCAGCACCTGGAAACAAATCAAGTGATTATTTCATAATTCATAACACACAGCGCTGAGCTCCATTCAGAGTTTAATTACAAACAGGATTCAAAGCTGTATCTCAAACTAGAAGTTACACGAGGAAGTAGAAGTAACAGGACTATATTAGTTAATTATCAAATAAAATAAATTCAATTAAATTAATAGTCTATTTGGACTATTGTAAATGCTGTGATATATGCTCAAAAACAGTTATTTCCTCCTCACACTGCTGATTTCACCATTAACCTGAACAGTTTATGTTGCTGTGTATGGTGTCATTGCAATCTTAACAACCTGCACACTTTGCTTATGTCCGCTGATACACTACTTTCTTTTTCTATTGGTCTCTGGAATTGCCAGTCTGCTGTAAACAAAGCTGATTTCATTACTTCTATTATTAGTCATTCAAAGCTTAATCTCATGGCCCTAACAGAGACCTGGATCAAACCAGAGGACACTGCTACACCTGCAGCACTCTCCAATAATTTCTCATTTTCCCACTCCCCCCGTTTGACTGGAAGAGGTGGAGGTACTGGTCTGCTCATCTCTAATGATTGGAATTTAATCCTTTACCATCTTTGGGTATTAACAGCTCCTTTGAATCTCATTCAGTTACTGTTACTTACCATCATAAAATACATTTTGTAGTTGTCTATCGACCCCCAGGACCACTAGGTAACTTTTTGGATGAATTAGATGTGCTGCTCTCAACCTTTCCTGAGGATGGTACTCCTGTAGTTATGCTTGGGGATTCCAACATCCACCTAGATAAACCTCTGTATGCTGATTTCCATACTCTGCTTGCCTATTTTGATCTCAACCGAGTGTCAACTACTGCTACTCAACAATTAGGTAACTAACTGGACCTTATTTATACACTGCTCTACTGATCATGTTCTGGTTACTCCACTGCACACCTCGGATCACTTCCTCCTCATTCTTAACCTCAACGTGGTCCCTGACACATCACTTACCCCTCCACATGTCATCTTTCGACGTAACCTACGTTCAATCTCATCCTCCCGGCTATCTGCATTGGTTTCATCTTCACTTGCTTCCCCTAAACATCTTTTGATGCTAACAGTGCTACTGATACTTTCTGCTCCACTCTTACATCTTGTTTAGACACTGTTTGCCCCTTATCTCCCAGGCCAGCCCGTAACACCCCTTCTGCCCCTTGGTTATCTGATGTTCTACGCGAACACAGTTCTAAGCTTAGAGCTGCTGAAAGGGTTTGGCGCTAATCCAAAAATACTACTGACCTTAGTGTGTATCAGTCACGCCTCTCTTCCTTCTCTGCTAATGTCTCCACGGCTAAAAGGACATACTACCATAACAAAATTAACAATTTGTTTAACTCTCGCATGCTTTTTAAAACATTTGATCTGTCAGTTGCTTTTGACACCGTTAACTACCAGAACCTCCTGTCAACCCTACTGACAAAGGGCATCTCAGGAACCGCACTCCAGTGGTTTGAGTCTTACCTATCAGATACAGTAGGTCCTTTAAAGTATCTTGGAGAGGTGAGGTGTCCAAGTCGCAACATCTAACTACTGGGGTGCCTCAGGGCTCAGTTCATGGACCCATTCTCTTCTCTGTCTACATGGCATCATTAGGTTCTGTCATTCAGAAACATGGCTTTTCATACCACTACTATACTGATGACACTCAACTCTACCTCTCATTCCATCCTGATGATCTGACGGTAGCTGCTCACATCTCAGCTTGTCTAACAGATATTTCTTACTGGATGATGGACCATCACCTTCAAATCAACCTTGCCAAGACAGAACTGCTTGTGGTTCTAGCAAATCCGTAATTTCATCACAATTTCAACATCAAGTTAGGCAAATCAACCATAACTCCTTCAAAAACAGCCAGAAACCTTGGAGTTCTTTCGAGTTCTAAGTTTCTCAGACCACATTGCTAAAACTGTCCAGTTCTGCAGATTTGCTTTATTCAACATCAAGAAGATCAGGCCCTTTCTTTCGGAACATGCTGCACAACTCCTTGTTCAAGCTCTTGTTCTGTCCAGGCTGGACTATTGCAATGCCCTCTTGGCAGTTCTTCCAGCCAGTTCTATCAAACCTTTACAATTAATACAGAATGTGGCACCAAGATTAATTTTTTATGAGCCAAAAAAGAATACACATCACACCTCTGTTTATCTATTTGCACTGGCTTCCAATAGCTGCTCGCATAAAATTCAAGACATTAATATTTGCATACAAAACTACCACTGGTTCTGCACCCCTTTACCTAAATTCATTACTTCAGACTTATGTGCCCTCTAGAAGCTTGCGTTCTGCAAGTGAATGTCGCTTGATTGTGCCATCCCAAAGAAACACAAAGTCACTTTTACAGACTTTTAATTTAAATGTTCCCTCCTGGAGGAATGACCTCCCCAACTCAATCCGAGCAGCTGAGTCCTTAGCCATCTTCAAGAATCGACTTAAAACCCATCTCTTCCATCTTTATTTGACCCTCTAGCTTATAGCACTCACTATTCTAATTCTATTCTAATTCTACATAAAAAAGACCTCTGACACTAGCTTGATCTATTCTTTTTCTATTCTATCTGTTTTCTTTTTATTTATTGTATTATTTAAAAGCCCTTGCTACGTGTACTGCGTTTAAGATAACTGAGACTTGTTATAACACTTATATATCATTGCTCTTTTAACAAAGGATCAGCATAAACCAGAATTAACCAGCATCAAAAATATCTACCCAGCATATGCTGTTTTTTATAACTGTCACCGTCCCACCTGTGGGGCACTTGGCACTCTTTTTGTTGTTGTCTTTTTCTCTATAAAATCTTTTAGTACTCATCATAAATCATATATCTTTGAAAGCTTAGAAGCCCAAGATTCATCCTGTGAAAACCATTTTGAAATCGGACATTGCGTTACCATGGAAATTGTACTTTAAAAAATCGAATGGCGGTCTCCTACCCCTTAGTGGGCAGGGTCAAGTGTCATATTACAAAATGCATTACGGTCTTCTAGAATCAAAACATTTTATAATCTTGGCAACTAAGATATTATGGAAAGGTCTGAGTCTCAGGATTTCATATTTGGTGGTTATTTTGAGATAGCACTAAAATCCAAAGAGAAATCTAGAGAAAAATTAATAAAGCAAAACTCAAAGTAGTTTTGTTGACTTCCAGTGGCTGCTTGTGGTATGACGCCCTAAATAAAATCTTACAGGAACCCCAATTTTTTTTCATATCAACTTCAAATTTGTAACATAACTTATTTAGACACAAGGCTTTAATTTTATACCAATTTTAGAGTAAAACCTGTTATGTAAAATATTTATAATAAATAAAATAAAATAAAATTTATATAGCACATTTTATTTGCAGTGCATTTGAACTTCTATAACTTTTTGAAAAAAAATCAACTTTTGCCAAAATCTGCTAATTTTCTTCTTTAAAAAGAGACCAATCTTAGGTTTATATTCCAAAGTGTTCATAAATTTCAGCAAATTAAGTTTGGATAGTGCACTTTAATGCCCATTTAAAAAATGGGGGGTGACAGTTAAGGGGTTAACAGGGCTAGACTAACAGTATTTGACTTTCACGCTGCATGTGTTATTATGACCCACAGATGGCGCCAGTCATCAACATACAGTTTGTGTAATAAACTTCTCACAGCTGAAGTAAACAGCAGAAACTGTATATTGTTGAGTATCGTCTGTGGATGAGCTGTACCTCGTGTGGAGCTCCCTTCAACACACTCGCGCTCTTGTAGATGGTTTCACTCCACAGTTTAAGATCCTCGTTTTCCTGCTCCTCAGCCGTTCGATACAGAGACTTGGGAACCAGACCAGCCTCAGGAACATCACACTGAATTACACAAGAGAAACACAGTTAGATTAGAGTGACATCCGGTTGTTTTCATGCCTGTCTGAATATATACATGTGTCCTGTAAGTATATTCCTTTAAAATCTATAATTCAGTACTCTTTTTAAAAGTATACAACAGTGTTGTTTTTTCACAAGTGTTTAAAATTAAATGAAATTAAATTAATGCATTTAGCAGACGCTTTTATCCAAAGCGACTTACAGTGCATTCAGGCTATCAATTTTTACCTATCACGTGTTCCCGGGGATGCGAACCCCCAACCTTGCACTTGACAGAGCAGTGCTCTACCAATTGAGCTACAGGGACACTAATACTAGTGAGTTTAACTGACTGAAATGCATTAGAGGAGTGTCTGTTTGACACAAACTTCTTATAATACACACACATAAAACAATATTTAAATATAATTATGCAAATAATTATTTGAGAATAACTTGCTGGTGTAAGAAGAGCGTGTAACGTGTCCGATCTCTTTTAAACAAATGATGCACAGATCTGCCTGACGCTCCAGCTCGGTGACCCCACTGTATCAGAAAGTGTCTCGACCGATCAGAGTTTAAACATGTCAGATCTCACCAGCAACAGACTCACCAGAGCGTCTCCTCCTAAGAAGTCAGGGATGAAGTCTCTGTTGATGTAGTCCACCAGACCTCCAGGCCCCTGGTAGTCATTCCCAGCATAGATGAGAAACTTCTTTCGTCGATGAATGGACTCACCTGAGCGGAGAACAGGGTGCAACAGAAATCAGCGGGTCGTTTTTCATTAGCACTGCTAACAAAGGCCCAGGCAAGCATGCCATTTACAGGAGCCTGGCAATTAAGAAAGACCCCACGCTAACATGACATTTAACTCTGAAGGGTTAGTGTGTGGACCGAACAATTAACAAACATTAAATAAAGACTGAGTATGTGCTTATCTCAGTCTTTCCCAATATTGTCAAGTATCTTTTAACATTCTTTCAATGTGCTAAGTGTGTCACAATGTGAAATCCTATGTTTGTGTGTGTTTACCAAAGTCCAGAGCACAGGAAACACTCTGGGTGCTCTCAGTATGAGGAGACGTCCCAGAGTCTCAGGGTAGTTGGCTCCTACAAGCTCTATCATCCTCAGCAAGGCTTTGATTCCTGGTCTCCACAGATGTCTCATATTTAACCCCTCCAGATCCACCAGACACGTCCAACAACTACACAACACAAACACAGAAGCAATCATTACTTATCAGGGTAGAGACATCACTTAAACACATAGTATGTGTGACCACCAAGAACTGATTCTTATTCACTTCAGTTCCATTTAGAAGTTTGATGAGTGGAGTTGGAATTGGAACCAAAGTCATAAAATTCATTTTGATCCCATTCTGTACAGACATGACTGGTTTGGACGTATATATATTATATATTAATAAGTTCCTGATTGGTTTTCCAAATATTTTGGTGTTCTCTTCACAGTGTCTGAGACCTTCCTCGTTGATGGACAGCACCTGAAGGTTGGACCAAAGATGAAGGGGGTCAGTGAATATTGTCATGTCACCCTGAACTAAAACTTGCTAAGGCGTTTCAAACATAACAGTATGACTCTGTTAAGCTGCTTCAAAACTAAGTATATTGTGTAATGTGGAATTAGTCAAACTCTTACATGTCTCAGAAGGGTCTCTTCTCCCAGCACCCGCACTAAACCTTTGGTGTCCATTTGTCCAAGTCGAAGGATATAAAGAGGACGTCCATCTACACAATACACACACAAGCAAGCACATAACCACACAGATTTCTGCGCCTTTAATATTAATACATCCTCATTGAAAACACCTCGCTCAGATGCATTTTTTTGATCACTTTCAAACTCTTTTTATTCAACATTTACATCCTGGATTATGAGGCTCTCCATTAGTTATGCATCACACAGCCATGTATAAAGTCAAAGTAAACATGTAGTTGAGACAGACCTTTGTCATGGTGGTGCCAGCCTCCTGTGTAGTAGTCCTGCAGGAGCTGTGGACACTGCCATGTGTCCAACAGGAAGTCTATCTGATGCTGCTTCCTCCATGTGAGCGTCTGGCACAAAGCCTCTTTGGCCTTTTCCAGATTAAAGTCCCGTGAACGCAGGAAACGCAGCACATGCTGGTCTTTAGGGATCTAAAATGATCATAAATCAGTCTAATATGCTGATTAGCAGCTCAAGAGGAACTTATTATTATCAGTTTTGAAAACTGCTATTTTATTTTACTGCTATTGCTATTTGAAGTACATTTATTTTTTTTTCAGTATGCTTTCACATTTGTACACATAGTTGATATGTTATTTCCTCCTCACACTGCTGATTTAACCATTAACTCTTCACCTGAACAGTTTATGTTGCTGTATATGGTCTCATCAAAACAGAGGTAGACATCACATTTTCTCTGATATCATGTTTGGTTCAGGTGATATGACCCAAAATACATAATTTGTTTATGGCGGAATGTAAAATGGTCACCATGGCAACCACTAGACGTTTTTTAATTTATTTTATTTACCTTTATTTAACCAGGAAGTCTCAATGAGATTAAAATCTCTTTTACAAGAGAGACCTGGCCAAGGTAGCAGCCATACAATAAGACACATTTTAAATTACAACAAATACATATAAAAACAATATTTAAACATAATATCCTGTCAACAAAAACAATCACAAGACTCAATTACCAGTCTCTTTATGGTGCCTTTAAATTCACCAATAGGCACACATTTATCAAGTTTTAAATCTTTTTGCAAATTATTCCATGCCCAGCGTGCATAATACGAAAATGCAGTTTTCCCCAGTTCTGTACAAATTCGAGGTACGTTAAAAAGCAAACACTTGGAAGAGCATTTTACCTAGCATTGCTTTATAGATAAACATGTAACGGTGCTGTTTTCTACGTATAGTTAGTGATGTCCAACCCACTATCTATATATAAAATGCAATTATCAGCTTTGTATTTGTAATAAAATGTAATGAAGCATGGTACACTGAATCAAGGCTCTTTAAGATGGAGGAGGCTGCATGCATGTATACTATATCACCATAATCAAGCACAGTTAGGAAGGTAGCTTCTACAAGTTTCTTTTTGGCATTAAAAGTAAAATTATATTTATTTCTAAAATAAAAGCCAAGCTTCACTTTGAGCTTCCTGATTAAATTAGCAATATGTACATTGAATAAAAGCTTATCATCAATCCAAATGCCTAAAGACTTGTAAGAGGATACCCTATCAATAATTTTACCATCAAATGTAAAAATACTAAGGTTATCAAGTTCTTGTGACTGAGCCTTTGAAAAAACTATAAACTTTGTTTTCTTAGAATTTAAAAATAATTTTAAGCTCATCAGAGCACCTTCCAATGACTGAGAAGCAGTCTGAAGCTCTTTGTGTTATTGATGGAGCAAGTGCATAAATAATAGTATCATCATCATACACATGTTTTTTGTGCTTGAATGTCCTTACCTAAATAATTTATATAAATAGAAAACTAAATAGGTCCCAAAATGGAACCCGGGGGAACCCCTTTAGATCCATCAAGAAAATCTGTTTTGAGATCCTCCACATGAACATGCTGAGTCCGCTCTACCAAGCAATTTCTAAACCAGTTCAACATCCCTGGCCCGAAACCAACACTGCTAAGTTTATTTAGCAGCAATTTATGATCCACTAAATCAAATGCGTTGGATAAATCCACAAATAAGGCTGTGCAGTGCTGTTTTTTATCCAGGGCACCAATAATGTCATTTATCACTACCGTAGAGGCAGTAATGGTACTATGGCCAGTTCTAAAACCAGATTGAAAGGAGTTTAATTTCAAATAAAAAACTGTTTTAACCGTACATTTACCTTGGATATACTACACAATATTTATAACCTTTATATGAGCTACTTTTTCTATTAAAATAAATTTGTTCCTTCACTTTTGGGTCAGACTTGATCCTTGAAAAGTAAGTTTTTTTTTTTTTTGGAAAATCAGTGTAATACAGTTTTTATTTTGAATTTTGAGGAGATTTTATGAAAATACACACTATGTATACTATATGACCTATTTTTATATAAAAATAATTTATTTCATTTTGTTTCACAATTGACGCTTGAAATGTAAGTTTTTATTTTGTTTCTTTATTTTATTTTTTTAACAACATTTACAAATGTATTTGTAACAATATACATAAACACACATAATTTACATCAAGCCTGCAGTTTTTGATGATAAAGATCAGCACTCATGCAGACGTTTGTTGTGTTTTGATGTTTCACTCTGTTTCACTGCGTCACATGATCCTTCATCATTTCCTGCAGAGCTACAGTCACAGAAGCATCTTGTTTTCCTGCTATCTTGAGACGCTTGACTCTGTCTGTGATTGGTTGGAGGAGCTGGTGGCGGCACTGAGCAGAGAGAAAGCGCTGTGACTCGACTCCAGGCTGCTCATGGAGCCCCTGATACAAACACACACACACACACACACACACACGCCTTTACAGAAAACATCCGGATGTCCAGATCATATTTTGAGAAGGTGTGCTTTTTCAGTTAATGGTGTTTTAATGCTAAGCACTTTGTGGTGTAATGATACTGACCTGAAGTCAGTGGAGCGCAGCACCTCTGTGAAATACATGACTCTGCATTTGTGTGAGGAGACCTGCAGAGAGGCCAGAACATCATCTACACGCGGCCGACTGGAAGAAGTGCATGATGGGCTGCTGTAAAGACGCCACTGCAGGATGTAGAACCCAGGCCAGCGCGTCACATGAGATCCCTGAGGGGACAGATGTGGATCAGAGGAAAAGAATCAGAGCAGAAAGAAGTGTGTCTCATCTTCTGATCAGTGTGTTTTGTAGTGAAATATGAGCCATGTTGATGTTCTGACAGGGTTCATGAGACTCCGCACCTGTACGCTCTCTCCCTCTCGGCAGCTCAGGGCCGTCTCCACCATGCTGTAGTCTTGTCCCAGCATCCAGGATCTGTCGATCAGCTGGACGTTGTTTCCGGCGGGACAGGCGAGGTTGTGTGCGCTCAGACCGTCTCTTTTAATTGGCTGAGGAGCTCTTCTGGAGTGATAGATGTTGAAGATCACGTCTCCTTTACACACATCAAAGTCCCACGTAATGACAGACGATACTTCTGTAATCTCGATCAGCACCTGGAAACAAATCAAGTGATTATTTCATAATTCATAACACACAGCGCTGAGCTCCATTCAGAGTTTAATTACAAACAGGATTCAAAGCTGTATCTCAAACTAGAAGTTACACGAGGAAGTAGAAGTAACAGGACTATATTAGTTAATTATCAAATAAAATAAATTCAATTAAATTAATAGTCTATTTGGACTATTGTAAATGCTGTGATATATGCTCAAAAACAGTTATTTCCTCCTCACACTGCTGATTTCACCATTAACCTGAACAGTTTATGTTGCTGTGTATGGTGTCATTGAAATCTTAACAACCTGCACACTTTGCTTATGTTTGCTGATACACTACTTTCTTTTTCTATTGGTCTCTGGAATTGCCAGTCTGCTGTAAACAAAGCTGATTTCATTACTTCTATTATTAGTCATTCAAAGCTTAATCTCATGGCCCTAACAGAGACCTGGATCAAACCAGAGGACACTGCTACACCTGCAGCACTCTCCAATAATTTCTCATTTTCCCACTCCCCCCGTTTGACTGGAAGAGGTGGAGGTACTGGTCTGCTCATCTCTAATGATTGGAATTTAATCCTTTACCATCTTTGGGTATTAACAGCTCCTTTGAATCTCATTCAGTTACTGTTACTTACCATCATAAAATACATTTTGTAGTTGTCTATCGACCCCCAGGACCACTAGGTAACTTTTTGGATGAATTAGATGTGCTGCTCTCAACCTTTCCTGAGGATGGTACTCCTGTAGTTATGCTTGGGGATTCCAACATCCATCTAGATAAACCTCTGTTTGCTGATTTCCATACTCTGCTTGCCTATTTTGATCTCAACCGAGTGTCAACTACTGCTACTCAACAATTAGGTAACTAACTGGACCTTATTTACACACGACACTGCTCTACTGATCATGTACTGGTTACTCCACTGCACACCTCAGATCACTTCCTCCTCACTCTTAACCTCAACATGGTCCCTGACACATCACTTACCCCTCCACATGTCATCTTTCGACGTAACCTACGCTCAATCTCACCCTCCCGACTATCTGCATTGGTTTCATCTTCACTTGCTTCCCCTAAACATCTTTTGATGCTAACAGTGCTACTGATACTTTCTGCTCCACTCTTACATCTTGTTTAGACACTGTTTGCCCCTTATCTCCCAGGCCAGCCCGTAACACCCCTTCTGCCCCTTGGTTATCTGATGTTCTACGCAAACACCGTTCTAAGCTTAGAGCTGCTGAAAGGGTTTGGCGCTAATCCAAAAATACTACTGACCTTAGTGTGTATCAGTCACGCCTCTCTTCCTTCTCTGATAATGTCTCCACGGCTAAAAGGACATACTACCATAACAAAATTAACAATTTGTTTAACTCTCGCATGCTTTTTAAAACATTTGATCTGTCAGTTGCTTTTGACACCGTTAACTACCAGAACCTCCTGTCAACCCTACTGACAAAGGGCATCTCAGGAACCGCACTCCAGTGGTTTGAGTCTTACCTATCAGATACAGTAGGTCCTTTAAAGTATCTTGGAGAGGTGAGGTGTCCAAGTCGCAACATCTAACTACTGGGGTGCCTCAGGGCTCAGTTCATGGACCCATTCTCTTCTCTGTCTACATGGCATCATTAGGTTCTGTCACACAGAAACATGGCTTTTCATACCACTGCTATGCTGATGACATCCAACTCTACCTCTCATTCCATCCTGATGATCTGACGGTAGCTGCTCACATCTCAGCTTGTCTAACAGACATTTTTTCCTGGATGATGGACCATCACCTTCAAATCAACCTTGCCAAGACAGAACTGCTTGTGGTTCTAGCAAATCCGTAATTTCATCACAATTTCAACATCAAGTTAGGCAAATCAACCATAACTCCTTCAAAAACAGCCAGAAACCTTGGAGTTCTTTCGAGTTCTAAGTTTCTCAGACCACATTGCTAAAACTGTCCAGTTTTGTAGATTTGCTTTATTCAACATCAAGAAGATCAAGCCCTTTCTTTCGGAACATGCTGCACAACTCCTTGTTCAAGCTCTTGTTCTGTCCAGGCTTGACTATTGCAATGCCCTCTTGGCAGTTCTTCCAGCCAGTTCTATCAAACATTTACAATTAATACAGAATGTGGCACCAAGATTAATTTTTTATGAGCCAAAAAAGAATACACGTCACACCTCTGTTTATCTATTTGCACTGGCTTCCAATAGCTGCTCGCATAAAATTCAAGACATTAATGTTTGCATACAAAACTACCACTGGCTCTGCACCCCTTTACCTAAATTCATTACTTCAGACTTATGTGCCCTCTAGAAGCTTGCGTTCTGCAAGTGAATGTCGCTTGATTGTGCCATCCCAAAGAAACACAAAGTCACTTTTACAGACTTTTAATTTAAATGTTCCCTCCTGGAGGAATGACCTCCCCAACTCAATCCGAGCAGCTGAGTCCTTAGCCATCTTCAAGAATCGACTTAAAACCCATCTCTTCCATCTTTATTTGACCCTCTAGCTTATAGCACTCACTATTCTAATTCTATTCTAATTCTACATAAAAAAGACCTCTGACACTAGCTTGATCTATTCTTTTTCTATTCTATCTGTTTTCTTTTTATTTATTGTATTATTTAAAAGCCCTTGCTACGTGTACTGCGTTTAAGATAACTGAGACTTGTTATAACACTTATATATCATTGCTCTTTTAACAAAGGATCAGCATAAACCAGAATTAACCAGCATCAAAAATATCTACCCAGCATATGCTGTTTTTTATAACTGTCACCGTCCCACCTGTGGGGCACTTGGCACTCTTTTTGTTGTTGTCTTTTTCTCTATAAAATCTTTTAGTACTCATCATAAATCATATATCTTTGAAAGCTTAGAAGCCCAAGATTCATCCTGTGAAAACCATTTTGAAATCGGACATTGCGTTACCATGGAAATTGTACTTTAAAAAATCGAATGGCGGTCTCCTCCCCCTTAGTGGGCAGGGTCAAGTGTCATATTACAAAATGCATTACGGTCTTCTAGAATCAAAACATTTTATAATCTTGGCAACAAAGATATTATGGAAAGGTCTGAGTCTCAGGATTTCATATTTGGTGGTTATTTTGAGATAGCACTAAAATCCAAAGAGAAATCTAGAGAAAAATTAATAAAGCAAAACTCAAAGTAGTTTTGTTGACTTCCAGTGGCTGCTTGTGGTATGACGCCCTAAATAAAATCTTACAGGAACCCCAATTTTTTTTCATATCAACTTCAAATTTGTAACATAACTTATTTAGACACAAGGCTTTAATTTTATACCAATTTTAGAGTAAAACCTGTTATGTAAAATATTTATAATAAATAAAATAAAATAAAATTTATATAGCACATTTTATTTGCAGTGCATTTGAACTTCTATAACTTTTTGAAAAAAAAATCAACTTTTGCCAAAATCTGCTAATTTTCTTCTTTAAAAAGAGACCAATCTTAGGTTTATATTCCAAAGTGTTCATAAATTTCAGCAAATTAAGTTTGGATAGTGCACTTTAATGCCCATTTAAAAAATGGGGGGTGACAGTTAAGGGGTTAACAGGGCTAGACTAACAGTATTTGACTTTCACGCTGCATGTGTTATTATGACCCACAGATGGCGCCAGTCATCAACATACAGTTTGTGTAATAAACTTCTCACAGCTGAAGTAAACAGCAGAAACTGTATATTGTTGAGTATTGTCTGTGGATGAGCTGTACCTCGTGTGGAGCTCCCTTCAACACACTCGCGCTCTTGTAGATGGTTTCACTCCACAGTTTAAGATCCTCGTTTTCCTGCTCCTCAGCCGTTCGATACAGAGACTTGGGAACCAGACCAGCCTCAGGAACATCACACTGAATTACACAAGAGAAACACAGTTAGATTAGAGTGACATCCGGTTGTTTTCATGCCTGTCTGAAAAAATATACACGTGTCCTCTAAGTGCATTCTTTTACATTTTTTCTTTTCAAATGTATTCTTTTAATTCTATAATTCAGTACTCTTTTTAAAAGTACACAACAGTGTTGTTTTTTTTCACAAGTGTTTAACTGACTGAAATGCATTAGAGGAGTGTCTGTTTGACACAAACCTCTCATAATACACACACATAAAACAATATTTAAATATAATTATGCAAATAATTATTTGAGAATAACTTGCTGGTGTAAGAAGAGCGTGTAACGTGTCCGATCTCTTTTAAACAAATGATGCACAGATCTGCCTGACGCTCCAGCTCGGTGACCCCACTGTATCAGAAAGTGTCTCGACCGATCAGAGTTTAAACATGTCAGATCTCACCAGCAACAGACTCACCAGAGCGTCTCCTCCTAAGAAGTCAGGGATGAAGTCTCTGTTGATGTAGTCCACCAGACCTCCAGGCCCCTGGTAGTCATTCCCAGCATAGATGAGAAACTTCTTCCGCGTGTTTTCGTCGATGAATGGACTCACCTGAGCGGAGAACAGGGTGCAACAGAAATCAGCGGGTCGTTTTTCATTAGCACTGCTAACAAAGGCCCAGGCAAGCATGCCATTTACAGGAGCCTGGCAATTAAGAAAGACCCCACGCTAACATGACATTTAACTCTGAAGGGTTAGTGTGTAGATAGAACAATTAACAAACATTAAATAAAGACTGAGTATGTGCTTATCTCAGTCTTTCCCAATATTGTCAAGTATCTTTTAACATTCTTTCAATGTGCTAAGCGTGTCACAATGTGAAATCCTATGTTTGTGTGTGTTTACCAAAGTCCAGAGCACAGGAAACACTCTGGGTGCTCTCAGTATGAGGAGACGTCCCAGAGTCTCAGGGTAGTTGGCTCCTACAAGCTCTATCATCCTCAGCAAGGCTTTGATTCCTGGTCTCCACAGATGTCTCATATTTAACCCCTCCAGATCCACCAGACACGTCCAACAACTACACAACACAAACACAGAAGCAATCATTACTTATCAGGGTAGAGACATCACTTAAACACATAGTATGTGTGACCACCAAGAACTGATTCTTATTCACTTCAGTTCCATTTAGAAGTTTGATGAGTGGAGTTGGAATTGGAACCAAAGTCATAAAATTCATTTTGATCCCATTCTGTACAGACATGACTGGTTTGGACGTATATATATTATATATTAATAAGTACCTGATTGGTTTTCCAAATATTTTGGTGTTCTCTTCACAGTGTCTGAGACCTTCCTCGTTGATGGACAGCACCTGAAGGTTGAACCAAAGATGAAGGGGGTCAGTGAATATTGTCATGTCACCCTGAACTAAAACTTGCTAAGGCGTTTCAAACATAACAGTATGACTCTGTTAAGCTGCTTCAAAACTAAGTATATTGTGTAATGTGGAATTATTCAAACTCTTACATGTCTCAGAAGGGTCTCTTCTCCCAGCACCCGCACTAAACCTTTGGTGTCCATTTGTCCAAGTCGAAGGATATAAAGAGGACGTCCATCTACACAATACACACACAAGCAAGCACATAACCACACAGATTTCTGCGCCTTTAATATTAATACATCCTCATTGAAAACACCTCGCTCAGATGCATTTTTTTGATCACTTTCAAACTCTTTTTATTCAACATTTACATCCTGGATTATGAGGCTCTCCATTAGTTATGCATCACACAGCCATGTATAAAGTCAAAGTAAACATGTAGTTGAGACAGACCTTTGTCATGGTGGTGCCAGCCTCCTGTGTAGTAGTCCTGCAGGAGCTGTGGACACTGCCATGTGTCCAACAGGAAGTCTATCTGATGCTGCTTCCTCCATGTGAGCGTCTGGCACAAAGCCTCTTTGGCCTTTTCCAGATTAAAGTCCCGTGAACGCAGGAAACGCAGCACATGCTGGTCTTTAGGGATCTAAAATGATCATAAATCAGTCTAATATGCTGATTAGCAGCTCAAGAGGCACTTATTATCATCAGTTTTGAAAACTGTTGTGCTCAAGTTTTAAGTATTTATCTGAAATATAAATATTTTGTGACTTCTGGTCAATTTAAAGGGGTCATATGATGCGATTAAAAATGTTCCTTTCTCCTTGGAGTGTTACAAGCTCTTGGTACATAAAGATGATCTTTAAAGTTGCAAAGACTAAAGTCTCTTTATACAAGTTAAGGGTCAACCACTCCTACCTAAAACGGCTTGTTCTACATCACTATGTGGGAAGATTTGCATATTGCTGCCCAAATTTTCATGCAAAGAAGGAAGGCGTAACTTTTATTCTTGCTGTATTGTTGCTGCCTCCATGTCGTGGAGACGCGGTGTGTTTCGTTGCGAAAGCGAAACTGCTTTCTTTGGCCTTTCAAAAGAGGACACAACTAGAAGTGGTTAAGTAGTATTTACACCACTGCTCCAGAACAGTTCAATCAAAATATTCAGATGTGTGCAGCGCATTTAAAGGGAAAAGGACTGTTTCCTGTGAGAGTAGCCTACAATGCCAGTGTCTGTTTCTATAAAATGGGGCAATTCCAACATTGCAAACACATTTTGGTGCTTCTGACTCAAAGTCTGTAAACACGTTTACATATTTAAAGAATTTATCCGCCGATAATTCAAAAGCGAATTCTGAGCAGTGTAGAGTAGCGCTTGTTGTTTGTCGTTTCTCCGATCACAAATGCAGGTTTTATGTTTATGCGGCACGATACGCAACGCAACTCGATGCGTTTCAGAAAGGCAGGGCATAGAAGAGCAACAATAACGTACAGTATGTGGAAAATAATGTGTTTTTTGAACCTTAAACATCATTAGCACATTGCATTACACCAAATACACAAAATAATGTTATTTTTAGCAGTATCATATGACCCTTTTAATGCCTTCTTGCTGAATAAAAAAAATATTAATTTCTTTCTGTTTCATTTAATGTTGCACTCACCTTTCCTTTGTGTGTTTCCTGCAGCCACTGTCGTAGGCGAATGAGACAGCTCTCTTGGAAAGGGGTCAGTTTTCCCAGATACCGGGAGATGTAGTCTGCATCTAACTTGTCTGTGAACATCACACAACCAACAAACAGTTGAGAAGCGTGTCAGAGATCATAGGCTCTGTTCCAAAACATAGAGCATATTTTGTATGCTTGGTGTATAATGGAATTAGCTTAGCAACATGCTAACAAAAATCTATTTTGAAATCAATAGGGATTTGATTTGCCTGTGCGGTTTGTGTGAGGATTACTGTGTAGAGCTGCAAATAAATCACAAAAGAAAACCTAAGAGGTTTCTTTCAGTTCGGAAAGTACTTTGAAAGGCGGTAGACAGCAAGGCAGCTCACTAGATATTGTTGATGTGCAACCTCCTCCACATTATTATATTTGTGAGCACATAGTGAGCACTATGATTCATCTCACCATCCGGAGAGCCTGGCAGGACGTCTGTGGAGCTGGGGTGAGCTCTGCTGCTGCATGCTGGGATAGCTCTGGCTGAGCTGACAGGCAGGGCGTGAGACGGGGTGGGGGCAGGAGGAGGTGCCCAGCGGGGCACGTGGGTAATGCCCTCCTCCTCCAGTTGTTTGAGGTGAAATTCAATAATCTCTTTTCCCTAGAGAGAGAGAGAGAGAGAAGTTTACACAAATTAAACAAGCAAACATTGGCTTAAGGTACACAGACACACAAAAACTTATCTTGCACGCAAGTCAGCGTAACAGCCAAACAGATCCTCATAATAGATATAAAGGAAGCAGGAAGGGGGAACTTTAAAAACTAAAGCAATACGAAACTTGGCAGGCCAGTCGCTATGACTGTCTGGATGTAGATAAAGTGAATATTTATTCAGTGAAAGAATAATAAAACAGAATGTTTCAGATGTTTTAGTGTTAATGTTTACTTGTTCTTGAAAACAAAGATGGTTCAAGTGGTCCAGATCTTTTGTATAAAGAGTAAAGTTTTTTTTCTTTCTCCTTACTGCTCTTTACGTGCAAAAGTTTTACAGTGATGGAAATACTTAGAGATGGGTAGAACCAGCGTTTGAAGTGGGATACATACATGTATTAATTCAGTTATGTATTTATATTAAATAAGTGATTTTTTTATAATTCACAATGTATGTATAGTGCCACAATCAATCACTCAGTCAGTCAATAAATAAAGGACGTAAGTCACTATTCTCTCCGCAATCGCTGATGAAATCACGCGTGCTTTCTCTGCATTAGCGCCGTTTTGAACTCACTGTTTGAATTCGTTAACTGGATCCTTGGGCTTTCCAGGAGTTTACACATTAGAAATGACGTGTTCGCAAAAAAGACTGCTTCTATTTACTTTAAGATATTATTTTCGTTATAAAGTACGGATTCAAATTATTAATCAATACAGTAATTAATTATTAGCCTATTCTACTACTCTGCACGCCTCCCCTGACATGCTCTCATGCTTCACACACACATTTTTGTATGTTTTGTCACTACTGAGACAACTGTGAAACATTTTTACTAACAAAACTTGTCTTCATTGGTCAAAAAAGGTCAAGCACACACCTTTTTAATACTGGTGGCGTACTGCTTCATTGCAATCTTCTCCGCTGTGCTCTCAAACCCGAAAAAGGATTTGATGTCCATGCTGGCAGACTGCTCAAAACAGGTCCAGTCTTCATTCTCCGGGTGAACCTGAAGAAGGAACGCATAAACATCAGAATCCCTCGTAAACCAGCTAACACATAAACGTGTCCATAAGGGAGAGAGAAAATGCAGGATGTGTCTTCAGACCGTGTAGCAGCAGTGCTCATATACGTTGACTCTGCTGGAGAAGGACTCATTATAGGCCTCTATTTGCAGAGTTCTCTCTCTTCGGTTCAGAGAGTTCTTCTGGATGAAATAAATGTACTCCACTCCTGCTATCTGAACACAGAGTCATGGGTCAGAATCACCACAAAGTAACTAATATTGGTACGTTTTAATGGCTTAATGTGATAGTTCATGCACAAATTATCATTCTGTCAACATTTTGTCCCAAACCCATAAGATTTTGTTTCTCTAAATTCTCTCATTTCTGTCTATCCATTTAAAGTCTAAATTATTTACAATTTTCAAGTACATTAAATGATGGATTTTGGCATTAATATGGCATTTTGGGCTTGTAGAAAAAAATAAATAAAAATGATATACCCTCTTTAGAAGCCGAGGTGCCTCGACGTCCACGGTACATCTGCGCTCAGTCACTTGGGACGCCCCATCCTCACTATGACACTCATTGATGATGACACTGTTCACAAACATGGGTATCAGCGGACAGTTTGGGAATCTCTTCTCATAGGCCTATGGAAGAAAAAAAGGTGAGACACATGTAAGTGTGAGAAAGGAAAAAGGGTGAAAGAAAGTCAGTGATAAAAATGATAAAATACTGAACTGATTATAAAGCAGAAACGTAGCTGTACACATGGAGACATTTTTTGCACACAGAGCACTGTTCTATATAATATTATTTGTGCACTTCACCTTGTGCAAATGACCCTCGTATAGCTTATGTATGTTCTTGAAAACAGAACACTGGTCTTGTGATATATTATTGTTTTAGGTGACTTAGTAGCTCATATGACTGGAATACCAAGTATAATACGTCACATGAAGTCTTAAGTCAACTATACAAATTAACCACAGTTGTGCCTGTCAATATTTACACCCTAATCTCTCACCTTTTAAGGTTCTCGCTGTGAGAAGTCATAGGACATATGCTAAATAGAACAGAGTGATTTAAAAAAAATAAAATAAAGCTAGATTTTTTTTATAAAGTATGACCGATTCTCTATTTTTTATTATTTTTACCTAGTCAACTCAAAAAAAAATAAATAACTACAACATCATTCAAATAACTTTTTCTTTGTTAAACCTCTACTTGAAGAACATTCTACTCCACGTGCAGCACACACGAAGTTGTCAACGTGATGTAAATGTTAAACAAATTACTTGTATATAGACATGTTATATGTTAGGATATAATAGCTATAATGAAAATGCTTCAATCCTCAACAGTCAATGCAATTCAAATTCTAAATGTCTGACTTTATACAGTACATAGATTCCCAAATAAATTACATTTATAAACGGCACACTTGTAAATATATCTGTACATTCATTTAAACAGTTACATTTCTCTATATTTCTACTTATATAGTGCTTTTTTATATTAGTGTTATACTCCATCTCTACTGTCTCCTGCACTAGTTTGCACTATTTACAAACTTTCTTCTGCACTGGAATGTCCTGTCATCAAATCAAATTCCTTGTCTGTGTAAATTACTTGATAATAAAGCTCTTTTTTTTACTTCTAATGTGGTATAACACTAGTAGACTATTAATGAATGTTCTGTGAAAACAATGAACAGCAGCTTTCAGCCTGTCACCATGATGCAAATATGAAATATCAGACAGACAGTAGTAGCTCTTTACAGGTTTTCTTTTATTGGTTTGTGTACACATGGACTCGATTGACTGTCGGGTTTGCGTCTCTTTCAGCGTCTCTTACATTAAAACGCTCAAGTTAAGAGAAGTTCAACACCCATCTTCTCTGAATGTGTTTTTCCTATTCCTCTGCGTGTGTCGCATCTTTTATCATCACAAAAGCACATTCTGTGTGAATGGCGCTTCGTGATATGAGTGCGTCACATGTGAACAGTAAATTACATTCGCTGAAATGCGGTTGGATTGTTCTTTTCTCTTTAATGTTATCCCCTGCATATTGTCAAGGGTCCAGTTCTGATGTTTGGTAATATTTCTATTTAAAAAACAAATTGAATGGAATGTTTTGCCACGATTTTATCCATTAAATCGGAAAAATTACCCAGCCCTAATTCTAAAAATATATGTACAAATGATCTGCATTGAAAGGTTTGCATTATTATTGTTAAATGAAAAGGATTCATACCTCCAGAACCATTCTATTGTGCTTTGTTTAGCTTAGTGTCACATTACACACTTTAAATTGCGTCTACGTCAGTGCATTAGCCATCAATGCAAATATGCCTGGCAGAGAATGAGCCCTTTCCAGTATATTTGTTTTAGTAGGTGAACTCTCCTATTCCAGAGAGAGAGAGAGTCACTGCTAAAAGTCAAACAGCTTTGTATACACACGTGCAAAATGTAAATGATGTATATAATCTTCAGAATAGTGAGTGGAGTGCCTTAATGGACTGAAATGGAATGCATGAAACAGAATATATTATAGAATAGTAGTATGCTTTATTTTTGGTCACGTGATCTGACAAAATGTTCATCTCTAAGTCATTTTTGCACAAACAGTTGTCATGCGGAAGATCATGTCGATCATGATCTGGATACAATATTCTCTCTCTCTCTCTCTCTCTCTCTCTCTCTCTCTATATATATATATATATATATATATATATATATATATATATATACAGAAAACATGCAAACTGTGTACGGAACACAAATATGTGCTTTACACATTAAATATGGTAGCCTCTTTAAAATGCAGTCAATATCTCGACCTTTGTGTTAAATCAATAAAGTGAAGATGTCCATAGACGTCATCCATTAAAGCGATTGATCAAACAATGAAATGTTTCCTCGGGAAACACAATTCATGTAAGATATGACGCATTATATTTTACTGTCTACTTTCAGGAACAGAAAAGGCTACAGCAGCAATTAAACCAAAAAAGCCCTTTAATATTCATATTTAATTACTGAATTTTAATAGAATTATACAGTAATGCAACTGAACTGAATTATAATTAAATAATTCTGCGCAATTTACAAAATGATGGTAATTAGAAAAAAGATTCTTAGAATCAAATTAAAAAAAATATACACAACTGCTTTCAGTTTTTATTTTCTATTTAATGAACTAAAGTAAGTTTATATTGTACTATATTGTATTTATTTTTCTATCCTAAAAGGTCCACATTGGAGGAACAATAAGCAGTAAAAACTATCAGTATGTTCCTCTTCTTGTGATGATAAAAATCAACTTTTCGTGAGAGGTGTGACCACTTCCATTCAAATTCTATTTAAACTCAATGCCAATACTTAAATTGTGAATTTTACTCAAACCTGCTCTTTCAATCATGAAAATCTAAAACAATCCCAGAAGTTTTTTTTCTTATACTAACATGATTATTTGTTGAAGTGGGCATTATATTGTGTGCAACAAGCCTTTTATAAGATCAGAACCCCTTCCACAGCTGTTTCATAAGCACAATAACACTGTAAGCCTTTGTGACATAAACCCCAGAGGAGGATTGAATGGCAGCAGAAGCTGAGAGCACACAATGAATGATTCTTGTGAAGATTGAGCGGTGGCCCGTGCTAACTAAACTATGACGTCAAGCTGTGCACTCAGCAAATCTGAGAAAATCGATATACAATACTAATGTTGAAAAACGAGTGATTAGTACTTTCGCCAGGGGAAATGATGTCATAGTGGGGGTGCAGTGGATCAATGCATGTGAACTGTAACCTAATTACCCAGCTGATCAATCATGCCTTGAGATTTCATGATGCTGGTGCCTGCAACAGATTCACTCCAGACACAAAATAAAATGAAAATTCAGACTATGATTATTATACGCTGTTTTTAGCACTCCACATATAATAAAACAATCTATTATATCTATTGTCTTATCATCGACGCTTGCTTTGATATTTTATTATCGAATACAGTGACCGCACAGGTTAAACGTTAATTACAATTATGTCTCTTTCCCTTAGGAAAAGTGTGCTTAATATGCACTCGTAATGTACTTCAGATCTTAAAAGTAGATATTTTAAATTATAGTATAGTACAGTATAGTATAAGTAGATATTTACAAATATATGTACAAACTATATGTGCAAAGAAATTAATATTAATAAAATAACATGCCTGTTTTAAAGAGAGTTTAGTAATGTCTATTTCCAAGCACACTTAAGTAAAATGTTTAATATTGTTAAAGTACATTTTAAAATTAGTTTTTGTCATGCTTTAAAGTAGTACACTTGATGTGAGTGTTAATTAATACACATTTTACACTAAATTGCAACTCTATTACAGATAAGTAATTACTTGTGTATTTAAACACGTTGCATACATTTTAAAAATAAATCACATTTAAGTACATTTACGTTTACTAAAAAGTATCGTCAGCACTTTTTGGCAGAAGTTGCATATAAAAATGATCTTATGTCATACTGTAAGTGCATCATAAAGCATCACGCCTTTCATTTTAATGCAATTAACAGACAGTAGATTGTCTGAAAACATTACTTTAAATTCACACTTAAGTTTATTCTTGTAAAGTATATTATGCCTGTAATGCGTACTCTTTTGTATGCTAATGTATGTTCGCATGGGTTCTCAGGTGATTGTAAGTGTGGTTGTGTAAAGGGTGTGATAATATTAACAGGTCACAAGAGTTGTGAAAGGATTTAAGTGTGTATTGAAGTGCTAATGGTGATGTTAACATATGCAAATATTACTAACACATACCAAAAAAAAAAAAGATTAATTGTTCTCCGCAATATAGTTCATTAGCCTAACAAGATATCATTTACAGTAGCAATTATGCACATTAATTCAGTCACGTGTGACGTGTGTTTATCTGCACTTTACAACAGCTTCTAAAGCAGAAATTTAATCAGAATTTTAAGCATCTCACTCTTATCAGATTTAAACCAGACACAAAAGTTAAGATTAAATGTAGCAATGAAAGTTAACTGGTTTTCAGGATCCATATTTTACATTAAAAGTATCCCACATTTAATGTAATTGGTTTATGGAATTTTCTTGTAAAGCAACCTTGAGCTTTCAAAGTGTGCTTTAGAAGCCGTTTTAGAAGTTTTGATGCTCTTGGCAGACAATAATCCACTATTAATGTATATTTTACTATGGCTGGACTGTAGTATTGGCCAGTGAGAAATCAGGATGTTAACTATCCATTTTGCAACGCTAAGCACAGGAAACCTCAGTTAAAACGCTATAATGCAATAAAGCAATAGAGACCCGTGCTCTGTGAGGTTAAAGATTTACACGTGTTTGAGCTGACAGCCCATCTAAAAGTTTAGTGAACTCTACAACAAAGTCGCTTTGAGACAGAGTACAGCTGACTAGACAAGCTTTGAGAATATTACTAAATAAAGGTAATTCTACATCAACTCTTATTGTGTTTCAACTATGTGGCAGGTATCATTTAAATAGACAAAACTGTAAAAACAAACAAATATAAAATGATTAAGTAGTAATAAGCAATAGTTAGATGTTTAGATGAGATGAGATCTGGCATACATGCTCCCTTATGTGCATACAATAATAAAAAAATAATAACAATATATATATATATATATATAAAAACTCACCGCCATTATGAGCTCAAAGGGGTACTTGTAAACCCTCACAGGGGACTGATATTTCTGCACCATCGCTGCACCTCAAATAAAAAGTTTACAAAAATTATGATCAGCGAAATACAACTGATCCAACAGCATAAAGGTTGACATATTGAAACATCATCACACATTATGTATTAATGCTGTATATCTTCATGCTGGTTACAAAGTTCTCATTATCAGTACAATCGTCAGCAAAAACGGTACTCTTTAATGTGGTCACCCTCTAAGATAAACGGCCCCTGTAAGAATGTTTAAAAGAGTTTCAAACTTAAAATAATGATCACTGTGAATAACCAGTGACCCAAAACTGTCCTGTAGTCTTTATTCATTCTTCATGTTCATTGTTATTCACTGGCATAGGCAATTTAAATAAAACACAAGTGAAGCAACCTGTAAACAAACACCGACTCCAATGCAATGTAAATGTAAATGTTGAGGACAGCTGTGAAATGAACTCTTACCCCTTATCTCTGAAGTTAAAGGCGCAGAGAATGTAGTTTAATGGAAGTCTTGATAAACCCTGATGTGAAATACTAAGAATCCAGTCTGGGCTGCTTTAGTTATTCTGCTCCATTTTACTGAGGAAGTGAAAGCCTCGGTTGTGTCAGATGAGGTTACATAACCCACGTCACACACACAAACTCCGCCTCAAAACTCCAGTCCAGGCCAGTCTAGGCAAGTCCACTTGTTTAGTTAGAAGAACGAGGTAAAAAACTAAACAAAACATTTCCCTCTAGAGTTATTTTGTAGTTACATTTATATTTAGCATAAATTGAGGTTTAAAAGTATTTGACAATGCCTGTACTGGACATATCAACACAAGAAAAGGAAGTCATTTAAAGTTATTAAATGTCCGAAGTCCAGCTTTTTGACAAAGACTATCTAAAAGGTTTTCTGACTAGTTGCTTGGTGTTAAATGTAGTTATCAGGATAGATAGATAGATAGATAGATAGATAGATAGATAGATAGATAGATAGATAGATAGATAGATAGATAGATAGATAGATAGATAGATAGATAGATAGATAGATAGATAGTTTCTGAAACTTACTAGCAAATTTTTGAGTAAAAAGGGTTTCAATGCAATTTGGTCAGAGTAGATTGACAAAATTGTCGTGTTGAACTAGGTTATCGTAAACCAAATCCCCTTTAACCTAACTGCATTTAATGTTTTTTTTACAGTTTCGCAGTTTTAATATACTTAAGTAAGTTTGTATAAATCTGTATCGGTGTTTGTTCAGCTTATTTACAGTATGGTTTTTATATTTCAAATTTGGGTAACAATCACATTTAGCCAGAAGATGGCGCTGTTGACTCGAGAAAAACAAAACAAAGAAAGAAACTGAACTAGACTGCATACAATACTGCACTGCACTGTAATCTATCTATCTATCTATCTATCTATCTATCTATCTATCTATCTATCTATCTATCTATCTATCTATCTGTCTGTCTGTCTGTCTGTCTGTCTGTCTGTCTGTCTGTCTGCCTGCCTAATAACCAGCTTATCTATTTTGTTATGGTTAAGAGTAAAAGATGTAAGAGAAGTTGTTCGTTAGGTCCAGTATTGTGGCTGTGGAGAGAATGATGACTGTTTGGTTTTGTGGGAGCTGCTGCAGGGAACCCGTGTCTGAACATGAGTGTGGGTGGGAAGAAGAGGAGGTGACTGATAGAAGTGAATGTGGGAATAGGAGGAAGAGGTGGCCAGACACTTGGGACAGGGATATTCCAGGGTAGGAGATTGTTTTGTAAAGAAAGTGGATGAGGTGTTGAAGTAGACACTGGGATATTGTCCTTTCTGCAGGGAGACTTCACTGTAGATGTTATTTTTACCATGCACTGTTATTGACCAATTCACACAGCATCAACAAACACCAGCAACCAATGATCTCATTTTGGCACTTCTTAGACATTCCACAGCTCGACAAGTGCTGACTCAACATGTACAGCTGGTGAAAACAAGCACGACGAGTAGCAACAGACACCTACAGGGTAACAAAATCTGATTTGATTAATGTGTCTGTTGCTGTTTGTCTAAATCTGTTGGTGCAGTGTGAGATATACTTACAAAAAAATAAAAAATATATATATATATATATATATATATATATATATATATATATATATATATATATATATATATAAATATATATATATATATATATATATATATAATAAATTTGTCTAATAATAAAAAAAAAGTTTTTATTTAATGAAAAACAAACTATTATTTTTAAGCTTATTTTTTCAACTTTCTTGGGCCTAAAACTTTAGGAATTTTGGTCAATACTTGTAAACCTTTAGCTAAATGTGCTTTTGTGCTGAAACCTTTGCTGGTTTAGTCCTGTCCTGGATAAATAATGATGACAATAAAACCACCAGTAGGTGGCAGCAAGCCCCTGTTTTTCTAAAAGATTCATTGAATTTTTCAAATCAAACAATTCGTTCAAAACTCAATTAGAAATGTAACAAACCACAGTGTTACTATTCACTGTTGTATAAAATTAATAGCACATTTGTTCTCGTCCATGTAGGCCTAATGATATTCAGAAAAGTGCATTGCTTGTGCAATTAACATGTACATTTTTACTTTAATTGCTTGAATTATAAGATTATTTAAAAAATCACGAAAACCTGCTTCAGCTTGTGCACAGCTTGTCACAGAACCGAGTTCTGATTGGCTAATCACTGCTATTCATGAAATATCTTAAGTAGATAATTTAACATTTCATTTGCATGATACGCTTTACATAATATACGTTAATAACCCAAAGGGTGTAAAATTGTATTTGGTAAATCGTTCTTTTAACATAACAATGTACTACAATATCACCACTGAAAGAAAACAAATGCAATTTTGCACAAATGCAGACAATCAATAATAACACCCTTGTAGGTGTACATTGTCTGTCTCTTCTGAATGACTATGCATTCTGATTTCATTCTCATTTATCTTACCCTCAGTTTGTTTTGTCACAGCTGAAAAAGCATATGAATATTCAGGAAGGAGATAAGTCATAGGGAACAGCTGGCTTCGGAAATAGAAAGCGATGTCTAGACCCGCGCTGTCAGTGATAAAACAAGAAAAGATGTTGTGAGCACAGAGTAATTCATCCAAAATCCTTGTTCTGTGCAAACACAGATGTTTTTGTAAACATCAGATCAGACAGTAAGCACACTGAATCTCAGACTTTAAATACTGTTGACAGTTCAGGCTCAAAAATCTGATTGGATGAGTCAAATGATTAGAAATCGTTTGGCTGGAGGAACAATTTTCCCATTGGCTTTTGGAATTATTGCAGAAAATATGCTGATGACAGACAAAATCGTACACATTTTGTTCAACATGGTAATATTTACAACACAAATGTATAAACTGAAGGTAAGCTATAAGCAAACTACACGGCTACATGACTTAAAAAAAAATCTTAAATATTTGAGTTTGAATAGTTTATGATTATAAACACTATAGCCACATTTCCATTAGTCGTCAAAATGTGAAAATTGAACATGCAAATTTAAAACATGCCTAATGGAGACATGGTAATTTCACAAAAACCTCAATACATTGCAAAAAAAAAATATATATATATATATATATATAGGCTATATATATAGGCTATATATATATATATATATATATATATATATATATATATGCTTGCATGAGGTGTTTTCTCAGGCAATTCACAAAAACAATTCACATTTTTTAAAGGAAAAAAAAAATTTGCAGAAAAAACTTTAACTTTTAAGTAGCATGACATTGGTTAATGGAAACAGTGTCAATTCACAATATATATATATTTTTTTTTATTATTATAAAAATTTATAAAATATCACAAAGGTTTTGTGTCAGTCTGAAATGGAAACTTGGCTAATTCGGCTCTAAAAGTGGACTAGTAAGTAGATAAGTTTACCTGTTTGGTGTAGTGCCTTTTAACCACTTGTTAGCAAATGCCTTTTTAAGAAAAGTAAAAACATTACAATATAACAACAAGGGGTTTACTGATATATTTTGTCATAGAAAGTCCTGAGCTTATGTTCATCTCATACATTATTTTAGGCATTAAAAAAAAACTTGATTTGAGGAACAGGAAGTGTTCAAATCTAGATCACTCCTGGGTTTAGGCCTGCAAAAATACTTTATTCCTACAGCACTCTATATATACACACTACAAAGATCTATCAGCATAGAGATCATGCCTTAAAAGTCGATACTGACTCACAGCCTTGCATTCAGCATAAAACCGTACAACTGTAAGTTCGATAATGCTTTTATACAAACAGAATACAAAGGAATAGTACAGAATAGGACCATCATAGCACAAAAGACTGCAATAGAAAATGGACCTGCTCGTGTCTCATGAATGGCCCATTAAACATTCATCACATCACAATAACAAGTTACAAAATCATCAGCAAGAATGTCTTATGAGGACTTGAAGAAGGCAGTCCGAGACTTTTGCATTTGGTGAAACTACTGGCTTCTTGTGAATCGTTTTCTTTATGTTAAGTTAAAATTTAAATCAGATATGTCAAATATGTTCTTAATTCACAATTGATCTAGTCTGAGCTTCTCTTCAACAGAAGCCTACTAACCTCTTCTCATCAAATAGCAATAATACATCAGTTAGATCAGTTCTTCTCTTTTTCATGATCCTGAAGTTTCTACAGAGACCAAAGCACATTATCAAGGACAAAGCTCATCTGCTTTAGCCTTTAATATGACTATATTGTTGCTATAATTCTTTCTTTGCCTCTGACATCTTTATGACCGTCACACACAGCTGCATTTTTAACCGAATAAGTGGATTTAAATATATAGGGAAATCTAATGGGAACCAACACTGTTAGCTTTAGTTTATATAGTTAGGCATGCTTGCTGGAGCAAGGATATTGCTCATTTTTAATCTAAGGAAGGACCTGAGCCATACATAGACACAACAATATCATTGAGACTTGGGGCTGGCCAGTAAGTGACCACCCGGACACCTCAGCAAATGTATCAATGTTGCAAGACAACCACCTACACCCAGACAAAGTCAAGCCCAGCTCACATTTTCTTCAGAATGTATTTGTGTCCACCGGATCAGACCGGAATTTTCCCCGGTGAGCTGGTCTGAAGGGAAATATCGTGAGCTCCTTATATATTTAGAATAAAATTACATTTGGTCTTCTTTTTCATGTTTTGAAGGTCTCTCTGGGATGGGAAGATCGGATAAGTTGCCACAGGTCTATAAGCAATGAAAAGTATGAAATTAAAGCTAGGGCACTGAAGCCAACTTGACAGAAAGCCCACATTTAAGCTCTAAGGAGGAACCAGTTCAAAATCCAATTATTATGCACCAGCTCTGAAACTCCCCTCGCCATGAATTGCTGCTGCATACAGAGTTACACACAGAGGAAATGAAAATATTGCTCCCTCTCTCTCTATGTCTCTGTGTGTGTGTGTGTGTGCATGGACTCTATTGACAGAAGGAGCTTGTGGCTTCAATGACTTACGGTGGGCATCACGATGCAGTATCAATAACTCATTAAAACTGCCCGCACATATATTGACTAATCTGCACTAAATGTTTCAGAAAATGCAGTCAGTTTACACCAAATAAAAAAAGACAATCTTATAAATAGATTTACCAAACAACAATAGTGTTTTGTAGATGGTTTGTTAAAAAAAAAAATGCTAAACAATTTTTAGCATGTTGCTCTGTAGCTGAAAGGATGTTCTGAGTGCTTTAGTGCATAATGAGTAGGATAGAAATGTGTATGTTATAGTATAGGCCCTATGTACAACATGTATGATGTGAATCTCATCTTCAGAATAGTATTTTTTTTTCTAAAATCCAAAGAGTGATTCAATTTTTTAAACGCAACTTTAAATTAAATTTCATGTCAAATTAGCATAGTAGCATGTTTTTATTTTTTTCTAACCATAATGTGGTCTGTACAGTACACAAAATGTTCACACATGTGATAATTAGTTCGGCCAGAAGGTGGCAGCACTGGCCAGGGCCGTAGTTTACAGTCAGAAAAGACAGGGATAAGAAGAAACAACAACAGGCTGTACTATACAGCAAGAACAATATATGATAGCATTAATGAGTGATAGTGTGAGGGTGTTAACGCTAGTTTAATCGCAACTAACGCTAGTTTAAATGAGCATGCATATCTTTTTCGGCCATAACTTCTAGAGAGAAATAGCAAAGACACTGGACAAAAATAAAACTTTGGCTGGATATGTTTAAGAGTTTACATCAAAAATGATGTAGTGTACTTAAGTAGGCTATTAAGTAGACGTTTAAATATGAATGATACCTCAAGCCATATGGCTTTCTACTCATACTGTAGGTGGTTTTCTGCTGACTATAGAGTGACATTGATATATGGTAGATTCAGAAAATGTAAAAATCGTAATATAAGAAACCTCTATGAAATATCTAACATTTGTTATAGTTGAGATTGAGTCCTATTCTTACACGGACAGAGATCATTATCCATCCGATGCACCCTAGACGCTAGGCCTGCAAAAGACCCTAGATGCACCTCACGCTGATCCATATGTATGACAGAAGGAGGGATTGTCAGCAGCTATATCCATCTGATGTACAGCACACCTCCCCCACAATGTCAGCATGCGATAAGAAACACTTGCGCTTTCAAAGTTTGTTTAGCCAGTTTTTTATTTATTTAGTTATTTTTTCTACTGTACCATGGTAGGGAATGTTATTGTGTGTTTTTGGTTTACTCCAGCTGCAGTAAAGAAGCCCCAGGGGCCGCCTTATTCTTTTAGAAAAAAAAGAAAAGAAAAGAAACATCTTATTGCTGAAGATATTATCCCTCAGTGCACATTCTGCCTTCAACCCTGAACACCTACGTGAAGCTGTTCAGCCCAGGGTTGTGCACCGTTCAGGGGTGAGTTAAGAATGCCTTTGAAATCCCAATTCTGTGCTGGAATTTTGGCTGAGGATGACAGTATGCTTGTCATTTGAATTAGAAAGCAGCAGAATTCAAATGGAATGGCACTCAAAGAAATTCATATTTCAGTACAAACTTGAAACATTTTGTCATACACACAACAAATGGATCACTTCCAGAAACGTTAGACTAAAAAAGTGATGACAGTTTATCAATCATAGTTTTTTTTTTTTTTTTTTTAAGAGATACCGAGTGAGAATTATTTACAAATGTATATTAGAGAGACATTATTCCGTCAGATATTGTCTCAATTAGCCTAAAGGAGAGAATTAATAAACAGATTCCCATTGAGCAGTGTTTCTGATTTGCAGGCTCCCAGCATGCACTGCAGCATGAATAAATTATGCATTTAGTGTTACAGGCTTTTTGTTTTGTTTAGCTTTATTTATGCTGTTTCGTTGTCATTCTTAGTTATATGTTGTGTGTGGTTAAGGGCCCATCTTTTTACTAGATGCACATATTTGCTTCACAATACAATATAATACAATGATTCTGACATCATTTACACCATTTACATGTTACCCCGAAGGACTTTATTTCTTCTACAGAAAACATGCACACAAAAACGTAATTCTCTATGATTTTTCAAACTTGTTTCCTCAAGGGGACAAAAAAAAAAAAAAAGAAGACAAGGATTTTAGATATTTCCATCTTTGTGGGGACATTTTGTTCCCAAAATGAACCACACACAGACAAACACAGGTCAGGTCCAGTTTTTACATGATGGTAATACCCTTCACTAACATACTTGTGGAAGTGCACTTCATTAAAGGATTCAGTCGTTCATCCTAGATGACTGGGGGAGTAATTTATGGGCTAATTTTTCATTTTTGACAACCGCTTTGCAAATGATTTACATTTCGAAACGCTTGAAGCACCACATGCTGGTGGCACCAACTGGTCAAAATGTTGCAAATGCAACAAAAACTCAGGCTAAATATATAGAACAACACTTCCTGCAAACCAATTACACATTTTTTAAGAAATGGGCATACACATTTGAACCCTCTACATTTCTAAATCTTTAGAAACCAAAGATTTAAAAACAAAGCCCTTTTTGCTGAAGTGATCTGACTGGGTGAGTTTGAAACAAGCTCAGGTTCAAAGCAAAAGATCCAGTGATGTTTTGAAGCTTCAGCATTTTGAAAGCATGCATCACTAGCGTTTTGTATATTTTTAAGGATTATTCTTCATCTGCTGTTTTCCCTCAGGTATTAATTTGCCATGATACAGCCTCATTGTTTGTTTGTCATGTCAAGTGAATGTGTTCCAGTATCTCCGCTGACTTTCATCTTCATCTTTCATCTTCCAAATATCTTCCTTTGTCTTCCACAGAAGAAAGTCATACTAGTTGTTGTTGTGTTGAAAATCTTCTACGGTGCTACTCTGTTGAATTGTATTACTGTGATATACTCTTCCTGCTATTAGAATTCAAATTAGAATCAGCGTCATGTGTGGCACGAGGCCAATTTAATTCAGATGCAGAAGGAGACTCTTTTTTTTGCATTCTACCTAACCTTGGTTCACACTCTAGATTTCTAAATTGTACATAAATCCAACAGCAGCAAGCTGTTTCTGCGAAATAGAAACAATCAACACATTGGTCATTTTAAATAGCACTTGCCGGCATGCATCTGTTTTATTGACATCGGGGCAATGTTGTGAAGCCTATCTGCATTTACTGCATATTGCTCGCAAATGTTCACTGTTTTCTAATGTGAAAGATTTTCTGCTCACTGGGATAATGTGATATCAGAGGAGGCCATTAGCAGTGAAACATCACGCCACAAAATAACACAATTAAGATAATTAATACATTTAACTGCCTGACGCTTTTCTTCTGAAGTGAGTGTTGTTCTTCTAATCAGTCACCTCGATTTTGCTCAGCCAAGCACTGTGAGCAGAAATCATTAGCGCAAATACACAGCACAGTGCATTCAGAAAACATTCAGACCCCTTCACTTTTGTTGCAATCTTATGCTAAAATGCTTACAATGTTGTTGTCGTTTATTACATAAATTCCCATAATTACATATCAAAATGATTTGTTATAATGAATTGAAAATATCACATTGGCATAAGTATTCACCCCCTTAAAATATAGTAGGGAGACAACAACGACAGCCTTAAGCCTCGTGTATTTTGTAGCTAATTTGTTCTGAATGTACTTCTCTGTTGAAGACAAAACACAATGTTCCCATTTTCAAATATATATTTTCCTGATATATTAAATATAATCATTTTAATTTTATAGTTCTTCATAAAATACAGAGTTTCGAAGCACCTTGACATTACATTTTCAGTTGAAGTCAGTTGAAATGTGGATCCAGTTCAGCTCATTTCAGCAAAATACATCAAAGAATAATGCAAAAAAAAAAACAAAAAAAAAAAAAACTTCCCTATAGTTAAATGAAACAAAAATGTAACCCATACAAATAAAAAATAAAAAAAGAATTACCTTTATATAGAAACTTATTTTATTTCAGTTAATTTCTGTGACAACATTTGCCATGTTCCTTTAAGATTACCTTGAAATATATAAACCAATAAATAAATCAATTTAAAACCAAAAACTAATAAAAATGACACAAACACACACACACACACAAATCCTAAACAAATTCTATTAATATTAACATGAAAGCAGAAAAAACAACAACAAATATTAACAAAAACTATCATACTATTTCAGTGATTCTAAAACACACTGCTTCAAGTTTTATTCTCATTCAATAGAGGAAGTGCAATCAATTTAATAATGCTGCGTTGCTGAATATCAAGAGTCCTTTTTAATCCCCAGAAGTAGTAGCAGTATTAATTATTTTGCCGTATGGTATTAGATAGCTTTCATTGTGTTTATAGACCCATTAGATACAGTGGTCTGCCTGTAGAGACTAAGACATATAGGTGTGTTGAGATCGCTATCCAGAGACTTTCCATGGTTTATAGAACTAGATTGGATTTCCATGCAGAGAAAGCAGTATAAATATAAAACTCAGAGAACTTTCAAAGCAAATTATAATTAAGAACAGAGTTTATTTTAATTACTAGTCTTCATCTTTGTCTGGGAAAGTGTCCCAGTCTGCTCCTGTCTAATTATTGAGTGTTGACGAGGCAGCTGGAGCTGACGTCCTCGTTAAGCACTCCAAATGAGAACAATTAGTGCTGTTCAAAGCACAACATTATACATGCCTCAAGATGCTCATCTGTTTGTGCACAAGCTGACACGCAAATGTCGACACTTGATATGGCTTTCTTTCAACGATACCAGAGTGCATAAACTTTTCTTGCAAATGACCTGTGGTCTTACAGATTAACTGCCCTTAATGCCATCTACACTGGATGTTTTGCAAAGTCGACGGATCGCTGCACCTCTCACACTACACGAATGGATTTCAAGTAGGGTTTCCATTTACCTTAGAAGACCTGTCAAACTATTGATCAAGTTTGTCTGAGATTGAAATCAGTTATCTAAAAAACGATTTAAAAAGATGTGTAAAACCACACACAAAAACTAATTAGTTTCTAATTAGTGTTAGAAACATTCCTCAGATATTTTGGTCTATATTGACATGATAGCAAAACACAGTTGCTTGCAGATTTGATGGCTGCAGATCCATGATGTGAATCTCCCGTTCCACCACATCCCAAAGCTGCTCTGTTGGATTGAGATCTGGTCACTGTGGAGTAAAATGAACTCATTGTCATGTGTAAATAACCAGTCTGAGATGATTTGAGCTTTGTGACATGGTGCATTACCCTGCTAGAAAAAGCCATCAGAAGATGGGTACGCTGTAGTCATAAAGGGATGGACATGGTCAAGTAGGCTGTGGCATTTATACAATGCTCAGTTGGTACTAAGAGGCCCAAAGTGTGCCAGGAAAATATCCCCCAGACCATTACACCACCAGTAACCTGAACTGTTCAGACCAGACAGGATGGATCCATGAATTTATGTTCTTTATGCCAAATTCTGACCCTACCATCTGAATGTCACTGTTAACTTCCCACCTGTTCATTGCACTCAGCTGTTCCCACTTTCATCATTTTCACCTGTCCATATACTGTATACCCTGTTTGTTTCTATCAGTTTCATGGAGTCCTTGGTTTATGTCAACCAGCTTTTTCATGTTCCCTAGTGCCTGTTTGCCTGTTTGGATTACGATTATTTGGATTCCCCTATTAAAACACTGCAACTGGATCTCTCTGTTTGTGTGTGCGTTCGTTACACTGTAGCCCATCTGCTTCAGGGTTCGACGTGTTGTCATTCAGAGATTGTATTCTGCATATCTTGGTTGTGACGAGTGGTTATTTGAGTTAGTGTCGCCTTTCTATCATCTCTAATCAGTCTGCCCATTCTCCTCGTCCTTTTCGTCCACACAACTGCTGCTCTCTGGATATTTTCTCTTTTTCAGACCATTCTCTGTAAACCCTAGAGATGGTTGTGCCTGAAAATCCCAGTAGAGCAGCAGTTCTCAGACCAGACCATTCTGACACCAACTACCATTCCACGTTCAAAGTCACTTAAATCCCCTTTCTTCCCCATTCTTATGCTTGCTTTGAACTTCAGCAAGTCGTCTTAACCACATCTAATTGTCTTAATGCATTGAGTTCCTGCCATGTGATTGTATGTGTGTGTATATATATATATATATATATATATATATATTAAGAAAGTACACTGGTAGGTTCTTAATTTCCTCTACAGCATGTGTTTGAAACTTGTTAAATGTGATTCTCACACATACATACCAATATATACTAACTGGGCAGAACCTTTGAAAGAGGACGCCACTTCATAACCCCAATGATATGTCCATGCTCTCACTCTGCTTAACAAGTGTCAATAAGGGATGAATGAAGCAACTCATCTTATGATCCTGTAGCTGTATGAAGGCCATATAATGTATGTCTGTGGGGATTGTTTGTATTGTATGTTGTCATATCACTTAAGTAAACAAGGCCGCTGTATGAGTTTTCAGCTAAGACTATGACATAAAAGATAATATCACATTCTGTGTATTGATATTTGTTTGATCCTTCACCCCTTAAAGGTGTCTTAAGTATTTTAATAATGTGATTTAAATATTGGCCAGATGAGTCAGTCTCTCCTCACCTACACTTTCATGAGCTCTGAAATTCTCCTACAGTCAGTTTTGCTGTACTTTTGCTAAGCATCTGAACTCATGTAGAGTGCACACTATTGGGAATCTGTGTTGCAGGTTTGGCTGCAACACAGTCTAGAAACTAATTCCATCTAAAGACAGAAGCCTCACCATGTATTTCAACTCTTTTACACAACCTACAACACAAATGTAACAATGGGGGATTTACAAATACAACAAATAATTTTGTTAAAAAGTGATACTTCAGTCATTTATTTTAGTTGAATCCTTTGTTGACCTGCTATGATTAAATGTACAATACAATTTGAGTTCTACTTGTTGAGTATAAAAATAATATAGATACAAATAAATGTTTTGAGTTGCAAATAATTATAATAATAATTCATGATGATGATTTTGCATGGTTGCAAAGCAGCTTTACATACATATTTGACCCTGGACCAAAAAATAAATAAAAATAATATTATTATACATTTCTAAGGACTTCATTTGGACAACTTTAAAGGCTATTTTCTTTTCTTTTTTTGGAGTTGTATCTCACCAAATATTGTCATATCCTAACAAACCATACATCAATGGAAGGCTGATGATGTATAAATCTCAATTAATAAAATAGAAGTGTGTAATGTGTAAAAATGTAAAATAATAATAAAAAAAAAGACCATTGTGACTCAAGACTGTCAAATTGCCAAAACATGTCATTGCATTTTACATTAACATTTGTGCAGTGCATTGCGAGCTGAAGCGTGCAGAGACAAAGGGCAGAGATGTTACAGAAGATTTTTTTCCGCATGCACTGAAACATAAGCAGGTCACATTCTTCCACCAACTAACAGAACTGTAAATGTACCCTTAATTTAGTATAGCGGACATTTGCTGACTTGGTATTTTGTAATATGTCTGAAAGTTGTATCTTATGTGAAATTCTCTTTTACCTGAGACAAAAAAAAAAGCAGTGAGGAATGATTGTCTCCTGCAGGTGTCCGCTAAGAGTGTTATGGTGCTGGTGCAATTGTTTATAGCACTGCAGGCATGGAGAGACATGTTATTGATGGCCTCTGTGTTGAGCTCTGAGGCTTTTCTCGATAGAAATTTGAGAGATAATCCAGCTTTTTACACAAAAATCCTCTTTTTACACAAAAAAACGAATCAAAAAAAGACTGTTCTCATTATAAACATTACTGAAATTAAGAACAAATGCCGTACTACATATAACATACCATTTGTAAATGCAGTGTGTTTATAATGAAATTTGTTTGACAGTTTATTTCGTTATTTTAATGTAAGTGAGGTGCTGACACAATCTCACGTAATACCATCTTCATCTCCAACGGCTTACATAAAAATCAAATCCTACCAATTAAATGTTGGTTTTAATAAAATAAAAATATTTTGTTCACTGTAAATATGTATTTTATTTTATGTTTTTATGTTTAATTTTGACTTTGTTTCTCACTCTCCATTTTTTTTATTATTATTATTCTATAAAGGAAAACAAAAATCAACTTATTACACAAAACTGAAAACTGAAACAAAAACCTCATAATTAATCCAAGAAGGCCTTCCTCAGTGCTGCCTGTCTTCATAAAGTTTGTATCATTTGTACAGTTTGCCCACTTCTGCTACTTCCTTATATAACACAGCAAGTCACTTCTAGTCATCCTATTTTCATTATTCATTTTCATGAGTAATATATTCTCTCATAGTTGGCAACACGGTCATGCCATGCATAATATCTTAAATGCTACTGCAGAATAATTCATAAAGTAACGACTTTAACAACTGAAAGTAAATTAACTCATGCATTAAAAATTCAACCCAAGCTACAGTACAGTATATATGCTCACACACATATACATCACCATCACCACCCACCCACTGGTTCTTGCAATAGAGCTCTGGATTGATCAAACTGTATAACTGTAAGATCTTCTATGGACAGCCTGTGCAAGTTTTTCAACTGTATTTAGGTCCGGACTCTTCCTTGGGCCATTACAAAGCTTGCTCTTCTTCTGAAGTACAGTAACTGCTTTGTTGATCCAGATTTGTCTTTGAGGTTATTGTGCTGAAAGATGAAATGTATTTCCCTCCTCAGATTTTTAATGAAGGCCTGTAGGTCTTGTGCCAGAGTAGTCAGAGCTATAGCATGATGCCTGCACCACCATGCTTTACTGTGGATATGACGTGTTTTTCTGTTATGTACTTTTTTAAAGTTCTGGCCCCAAAGTCTAATTTGGGCTCATTGGACCATAAAAATTGGCAAAATTTAGGTAGGCTAAGATATGACGAATAACGGGTATTGCTATCACATCCAGTAGTGTATAGTACACACTAAATGCAGCTTCTTTACTGTTTCTGTAATTTTCTTGGCAGCCTTGATAAGTTTCCATCTTGCTTTTCCATCAGCATTTAACAGGTGTCCTGTGATGTTTAGTGTCTGATTGTCTCCTCCTTGTCCTCCACTTGTTGTTGATGATGGCCTTCATGATATGACACATCTAATATTTTGGAAATACTTCAATACCTTTCTCCTGATTGGTGCCTCCTCACTGCTTCAGCTTAAAGTTGACATGCTCAGAAAGTTCTACAGAGCTGATTTTTGTTCAGGGTTAATCACTTAAATGATGAGCGGAAGATTAAATATACATTTTAGTAAGAGTTTAATGTAATTGATTAATTCCAAACAGAGTATTTTATTTTATTTTTCACCTAAAAAGGTATAATTCTTTGAATTTGATTCATTATATGCTGCATTAAAGGTGGGAAAAGATCTCACATGTTTTTACTTAGACACATTTTTTACATAAATTCTAGTGGGAGTGTATGGACTTGTTTTTTTTTTCACTATTTATCCATATGCTTCATACCTCCTGGAATAATCTATATCCATGCTTTATATCTCCTAGCAACGGTCTTTTCATGGCCTGCAGTGGGTTTAGGGGACCAAGCTGAAATAAACCTTAATTAATAAACCTAAATTGTATATTGAAGTTATTTATATAATTAATCAATTTTTTAAATGTAAATGATCTCAGCATGTATGTTGCATGAGCCTTCCTGCATTATCAGCAGTTCATATGCATTGAGAAAGATAATGTTATAAATAAGCTGACTTATTGCATAAAACACAATCAATTTGCAGTTTATTGCAGAATATTTCGATTCACAAGTACATTGATATTTAAAGTCGAGTATAGTGAGGCCTACTCAGTTTCTTAAGACATTTGATCTTTGGGATTATGGCTAGTGTAGTTTTTAACTTGCTGTCGGTTCAGCAATTTTTAAAGATGTATTTTTTGAAACGAAACTCTATTAAAGTCACACTGACTTTTTAATGCCATTTTAATGAAATCACACAGATGTGTGGCTTCTGCAGAAATATATATCATCAGCTAACAACATCAGAGCTCATGGTAGGTCTATCATGAAAGGTTTACACATTATTGCAAAAAATTTATTTCTCTCTCTCTCTCTAAAGTAAAAAAATAGATTCTTAGATTATTTTAGAACCCTTCTATTGTGTTCTATTAAGTCTTGCTGATTATCTTTCCATAATATATGGAATATAGACACTATGTTTTTGCCATCCAGTTAAGGGAACTAAAATAAAGCCCACACCACATGATTGTGCTGGTAGCTGAAATCCTCCTGTGCAGTGCCTCATTATAATTGGAAGCAATCGTTCATCCATAAAGGTATTTCTGCATAACGATGAGCAGATGGTGTGCCACTTTGTGGTGAGGAAACTTAAGAATGCTCCAAGTCTAACAGGCAATTACACTCCTCCTATGCACAATTTACTCAGCCGTAAGTATCCCAGTCATGCTCCTCTGAGAGAGGTGAACGAGCCAATTTCACTTCAGATGCTCCAGCAATTAAAGGTGGAAACACTCACAGATATGTGCTATCACACTCTCTGAGGGAGAATACAAAAAAGTAAAAGAAGTGAGAGAGAGAGAGAAAAAAAAAAACGAGGGTCATAGGAATCTCTCCAAAACTTTCAAGATTAAAAACACTCTGAAAGATTATGTAGTATTTACAGATGGGTGTAAATTCTGCTTCATTAAGGTATGTTTAACACAGATGCAGAACGTTAAATTATTTTAAATGGACATTTCATTTTAAATAAGTATTTTTTTTTTATGATTATTTGGGATGTCAATATTGTTTAATATCAACCACATGAATATAGAAATTGACTATAATTATGTATTTGCCTCATTTTAGAGATTATTGTTATATTTTATTATCATCGTGTCAAGTTATTAGTCGTAGATTTTTTTTTAAAATCTTTTTATCAAACTCTGTTAAATATTTACATTAACTTTGACAGACCTAATAATTTATTGCCTATCATATGTCATATGGATTGTTAGTGAATAGTAGGGTCAATATCACCAGTGCTTCTCAACTCTAACAATAATCAACAAATTGGTTTTACTTTCCCTTTCGCTTTATATAATATCATAAATAGTAGACACTCAAGTACATATTAGCTGAGCTCCCACACATTTTTTTTAATTTTTATAATTATGGGCCATTATTCGAAGCATAAACCATAAGATATGCCCACCTTGTCATGGACATATATATCACTGTTAAATATGTTTTCATTGCAAAATTAAGATGTAGATGATATTTTCTGAAACGTATTGTGTTTCTTTCCTAAAAAGGGTTGTTACATAAAATTAAATAATAATAATAAATAATAATATAATTCCATCCTCAATCATATTTATGAATGCTATGTCCATTTGGACATTTTTTTCTAACTTCTTTTTATGAAAAAAGTATCTTAATTTGTGCACTCCATACTTGGTCGGGGCTCCTTCAGCACAAAATGACGGCACCAGTGAGGTGTGGCATTGAAGTGATCAGCCTGTGGCACTGCTGAGGCACTATTGAGCCATCGACTTGTCTGTATTGTTGAATAGACTGTTTATCATCTTTCTCTTGAAAATATCCCATATATTCCTTATGGGCTTATGGTGCTAAAGTCCTGCTGGAAAAGGAAATCAGCATCTCCATAAAGCTCGAGTTAGGAGATGGAAGCATACAATGCTCCAAAATCTCCTGGTAGATGGCTGCATTGAGTTTGGACTTGATAAAACACAATGGACCAACACCAGCAGACGTCACAGCACCCCAAATCATCTCCGAATTCAGAAACTTCACACTGGACTTCAACCAGCTTGGATTCTGTGCCTCTCCAGTCTTCCTCCAGACTCCAGACCTTGCTTTCCAAATAAAATGCAAAATGTACTTTTATCTGAAAAGAGAAACTTTGGACCGCTGAGCAACAGTCCAGTTCTTTTTTTCTTTATCCCAGGTAAGATGCTTCTGATGTTGTTTATGTTTCAGAAGTGGCTTGGAAGCCCATTCCTGAAGACGTCTGAGTGTGGTGACTTTTGATGCACTGACTCCAGATTCAGTCCACTCAATTTGAAGCTCTCCCAAGTGTTTGAATCAGCTTTGCTTGACAGTATTCTCAAGCTTACAGTCAGAGATACCCTGAATTTTATACTGTATGGTCATTTAATGAAATTCAAATGTAAATGAAGAGTTTGGTTCCAAAATACAATATATCCATTTTAATTAATTTGAGTAAAAATGTGTTTTCCTTACCAAAAGTGGCAAGTGGCAAGATGTTACAGGTACTACACTGCCTCACTTGCCTCAATTTAGCTCAGTGTTCATGTTTCAACAATAAGAAAGAGACTGGACAAAAACTGCATTTCCAAGGCAAAATCCATTGCTGACCAAAAAGAGCACAAAGGCTTAAAAATATCAAAAAATATATTGATTATCCCCTAGACTTTGGGCAAATATTCTGTGGACTGATGCAACAAAAGTTCGTAGCATTTCATAAAAATAACATAATACCAACTGTCAAACATGTGTGATGGTCTGGGGCTGCTTTGCAGCATCTGGACCAGGGCAACTCGCCATATTTGATTGAAGCATGAATTCTGCACTCTATCAGAAAATCCTGAAGGAGAATGTCCGGCCATCAGTTTGTGATCTCAAGCTCAAGCACACTTGTGTTATGCACAGCCTGTCCTCCAACCAATACGCCCGTATAGGTCGTTTGTCCAAATCCCTGAAATACGACCCATCAGAGCGTATACTACACTTTTTTGTTGGAGGACAGGCTCGTTATGCAGTAGGACAATGATCCCAAACAGAGCAACAAGTCTACCACTGAATGGCTCAAGAAAAACTAAATTAAGGTTTAGGAGTGGCCAAATCAAAATCCACACTTAAATCTGATCGAGATGCTGTGGCATGACCTTAAACTGTCCATTCATGCTTGAAAACCCTCCAATGTGGCTGAATTAAAACAATTCTACAAAGAAGAGTGGGCCAAAATTTTGGTTTGGTTTGGACAGTCTTTTGCCTTATAATTGTTATTTCTGCTTTCTGTTGTATTTAGTTTTATATCTTTCAATGTACAATTGAGAATGACATAATTGTGCGTAAAAGTTGGTGGAATCTTTTCAGTTTAAGCAGTTGTTCTTTCTCATGTTTATTCACTTTTTCTTTCTCATTGTATTGCCACATATTTCTTTTTTATTGAACTGCATTAAATCCCTGTTATAACTGACTCATAACTGACAAATAACATATTAATGGATTTTACTTAATGTTAAAAAATGTTATTAACTTAAACAATGTAAGTATTATGTTCACCCACTTTCATCATAAAACATTGCAAACTACTTAGTACATTTATATGTAAATCTAAAGGGACTTTTATTTGTAGATGGTCTAAACGCTGTCAACATTTGTAAGGTTTTTTTTTTTTTTAAGAACACTGATTACTGATTGCAGCATAAATAGTAATAAAACAAATCTACATTTCTGTGCTAATTTTGTATTTTTGCAGTGCTCTAACTGGTACCACATAAAAAAGTAAAGCATATACAGTAGCATTTTATTGCAGTAGCTCCATCCCTCTCAGGACAAAAAAAAAAGTACAAAAGATGTCATTGGGGTGGTACTTTTTCAACAGATTGTCCTTTTTAGAAAAAATACCACCCCAGTGACAGCTTCTGAACCTTTTTTTCTTAGAGTGTTTGATAAATGAAAATGTAATGTTTTGTGTCACTCTTGACTAAATTCTCCATGTTCCATTGCACTAATTGGACTCACCGTTAGCCAATCACACACAGACACACTATATGACACCCACTCAGACCCTTCTCAGATCACAGATTATTGTTTATCTCTCTCCCATAGCGATATAAACTTTACGGAGCCAGTTCTCTGTCCTAGTGTCTAGTCCCTACTAGTTATAACTAGTTCCTAGTTATAGACCATCCCACCCATCATGTCCAGTTTTGCCAGATTGTCTGTTTCCTGATCTCCTGCCTGTCTTGGATTTGGCTCTCGTCTTGTCATTTGGACTCTGTCTGCCCCTTTATTGGACTATCGCCTGTTTATGGATTACTCGTTTGCCTTGCCCTCTGGATTACCTTCACCATCATATTACCCATGCCTGTTTACTGGACTACTCTTCCGTCTTGTCCTCGATATACCTGTGTGCCATTGTTTGACCCTTGCCTTTTTTTTGACCATGCCTTTAAATAAAGCTTTGCAAATAGATCTGCACTGCCTCTCGCCTTTGTTGTCCCTTTATAGTTGTAGTGGGGAAGTAGCCCATCTACATTTTCTTTGAAATAAAAAACAACAACAACAACAACAACAAAAAACCTTACCCTTTACATTAAAAGTATACATTAAAATGTACATTGCTACAACTACCCGGTCCTGCAGATTTGCCTTATACAACATTAGGAAGATTACACCCTTCCTGTCAGAGCAAGCAACCCAACTTCTTGTCCAAGCTCTTGTTCTCTCCAGACTGGACTATTGTAATGCTCTCCTGGCGGGCCTTCCTGCATGTACTGTCAAGCCTCTGCAATTGATCCAGAATGCAGCATCAAGGGTTGTCTGCAATGAGCCAAAAAAAGCTCACGTTACTCCTCTCCTCATCAGGTTACACTGGCTACCAGTAGCCGCTCGCATCAAATTCAAGGTACTGATGCTAGCCTGCAAGACGACCACTGGCACGCCACCAATTTACCTAAACTCATTGGTTAAATCTTATGTGCCCTCCAGAAGTTTGCGCTCTGCAAGTGAACAACGCCTTGTGGTGCCATCCCAAAGAAGTTCAAAATCACTCTCACGGACCTTTTCCTGGACTGTGCCCAGCTGGTGGAATGACCTCCCAATCTCAATTTGTACAGCTGAGTCTTTACTCATTTTCAAGAAACATCTAAAGACTCATCTTTTTCGCCTGCACTTAACCAACTAACACTAGCTCTTTTCCTTTTCTTGTCTTTTAATAAAAAAAATAAATAAAAAAAAACCTACCTATGCGTTCTATACTAGACTAACTGAGACTTGTCATGGCACTTGTATACTGTTGTTGTTCTCTTGTTGACCTGACTGCTTCTATTGTTCTCATTTGTAAGTCGCTTTGGATAAAAGCGTCTGCTAAATGATTAAATGTAAATGTAAATGTACATGTACATTTACTCTTACCATTTAGAATGGGAATTCTTGTGAGGTATATTGCAGCACTCATTCATGTGTTTATATTACAGAGAGGAAATCAACAATTAGCTCAATAATAACAATACTTCTGTAGGAAAAATATATTCTGTTTGATTTCAGGCTAATTTTGAGGAATATGTCACAGGTCGGGGTGGCCAAGCCTGACTGCACCCACCCCTGAAGCCCCGGATCACCTCGGGGAGCGTACCAGAGAAACCAGACAGACGAGAGAGTATAAAAATGAACAAAGTTTTATTTAGTTAAAAGCATTTAAAAGTCTCTGTACTAACTCTATGTCTCCCAACCAGACCGGGATCGGACCTCGGACGCCGGGAGGGCGTGGAGTCTTCGGGCAGTTCGTGCCCAGAGGATCCTGCGATCTGCACAGCAGAGTAAGTAATCACCGTCGGTATGTGTTCTTGAATGAGTGGTGGGCTTACGGCTGGGAGATACTTCGGTTAAGACTGGGGGAGGAATAATTCTTGGGTCCACCTCTTTTCACAGGGACATCACTTGCGGCGTTCAGCCCAGAGGATCCTGCGATCTGCACAGCAGAGTAAGTATCAACAGCAGGTATGTGTTCTTGAATAAGTCATGGGGCTTACGGCTGGGAGATGCTTCGGTTGAGACCGGGGAAAGGAATAATTCTCGTGTCCACCTCCTTTCACAGGGACATCACATGCGGCGTTCGGCCCAGAGGATCCTGCGATCTGCACAGCAGAGTAAGTAATCAACAGCGGTATGTGTTCCTTAATGGATAATGGGGCTTACGGCTGGGAGATGCTTCGGTCGAGACCGGGGAAGGAATAATTCTTGTGTCCACCTCTTTCCACAGGGACATCACATGCAGCGTTCGGCCCAGAGGATCCTGCGATCTGCACAGCAGAGTAAGTAATCAACAGCGGTATGTGTCCTTTAATAAGTAATGGGGCTTACGGCTGGGAGATGCTTCGGTTGAGACCGGGGAAGGAATAATTCTTGTGTCCACCTCTTTCCACAGGGACATCACATGCGGCGTTCGGCCCAGAGAATCCTGCGATCTACACAGCAGAGTAAGTCATCAGCATGTACACACACAAACTTCCCGCAAACAGGGAGCACGCTGAATGCCTGGGTGTTGGTTACGGCGATGGTGGTGGGCTTTCGGAGTGGTGAGCGTCTGGCATTAACTCCATATATATGTTCCCCACACTCTGTAACTTCACTTCAAACAATTTATTATGTAAACCCACCACTTCAGGCACGGCACACCCACTCTTCGTGCAATTAGAGCCAGCACTCACCCAACGATTGCTCCGTCCACTTCACAACGTTATTAATCCCAGTACAGGTGTATACAATTTATCAAAGTCCCAGATCAGGTCACTTATCTTCCCTCTGATGATGATGGCGCGGCCTGGTCTTCACTTGCTTCCCATAACTCGCACCCTTTCCGTCCTTAATATCTCCACTCGATCGCTGATATATCTGTTGCACAGCCAGATAGCCGAAACCCCACAATAGTCCTCAACTACCTTCACACGCCAGCCCAAAACGTCCAAGGGATTCACCTCTCCCAGGGGAACACATCCGAAGAGAAGAACAACATCCGGGGAGAAGACAACGAGGAAGAACAGCCGGGGGAACGAACAGCCAGTAGGAAAACAACAACGTCATGGTCTCTGTACTTCCCTTTTTATATGGTTACTCCGCCTCCATAATCCTCTCACAGATCGCCACATCAAACTCTCCACACCAGACGTCAATCTGTCATTAGCGCTGTTATTGTGACGTAATGCGCAACCCGGAAGTGGACCGGTGTTACCGCGACACCGTCCCGGGGGGAACACAATTCCAGCGGGACTTAGTTCCGCTTCTCTTTCGTCACCCCGTGACATACCCCCCTGCCAAACCGTTCTAGTCCCTAGAACGCCTTTCAGTCGCCCATTCTCCATAGCGTGCCGGGGGCCGACCTCGGTTCTCCCTCTGGGACCGTCGTGGTGGCGAGACAGGGTCGATGTCCGCAGGCATATCCATTGGGTCTCTGGGGGCCATTTCTGCGGGGACATTTCCCCGTTCTCCTGGGATCACGGCCCATCCTGCTATCCACGGGGCTACAGCTTCAGGCTCCATTGGCGCCTCCTCTACGGGGCTGGGATAGTTCGGACAGGGGCGGATCATGTTCCGATGGATCACTCTAGCGGGCCCGGCTTTTCCTTCGGGCCGAATCGTATATACCGGCTGTCCCGGCCGCTGCTGGCCCTCGACCACATATGGTGTACTCTCCCATCGGTCACTGAGCTTCCCCTTTCCCTGTCGCCGGTTGTCCCTTACCAGGACCCTTTCTCCTGGGAGGAGGGGGGCTTCCCGAGCCGTCCGGTCGTACAGCCTCTTGTTTTTCTTCCCAGCCGCTCGGATCCGTCTCGAGACTTGCTCGTATGCAAAATGGAGGCGTTGGTGGTGGCGCCCTACCCATTCGGTTACGTTCCCCTCCTCCTCGGTTGCTGCCGTCCCCAGCAATAAGTCGGTGGGCATCCGCACATGCCTGCCAAACATCAAATAAGTGGGGGCGTAGCCCGTGGTACTGTGCGTACTGTTATTGTAGGCCTGAATCAGATTTGGTAGCGCACTCACCCAGTCGCTCTGATGTTCTTGATCTAGCGTGCCGAGCAAGTTCAATAGGGTCTGATTGAACCGCTCGCATCCGCCGTTTCCCTGGGGGTGGTAAGTAGTGGTATGGATCTTGGTGCAGCCGTACACTTTACACAGCTCTCTGATTACCCGAGACTCGAAGTTTGGCCCTTGGTCCGAGTGTAGGAACTCGGGGCAACCGAACGGCTGGAAGACAGCTCTCCACAGAGCAGTGGCGGTGGTATTCGCCGTCTGGTCCAAGGTAGGAATGGCCCAGGAGTACTTGGTGAACAAGTCGGTAATGACAAGGATGTTCTGATAGCAGTCTGCTGGCCGACCCAAAGTCAAGAAGTCCATTGCGACTATGTGGAGAGGAGCCTTTGCCTGGATGGGGACCATCGGTGCTCGTGCCTCCTTCCTGGCTTTGAACAAGGTGCAACGAGGACAGGCCCGAACGAAGGTACGTACCGTTGCTTCTAGGTTGGGCCAGTAGAAGTGTCGCCTCAAGAGAGAGACCGTTTTCTCGTGCCCTTGGTGGCCCAGCTGATCATGGTACGCTATCAAGAGCTCTTGCACCTGGCCTTCGGGGACAACGATCTGTCGGAGTTCCTCGTCCAGCCCCGGATCTCGGACAGACCTACAGAGTACTCCCTCCTTCACCTGTAGTCTGGCCCATTGTCCCAACAGCTTCCTTCCTGCTCCCCCTTGGGCCCGTTGTTCGGCCAACGTCGGTTTTCGCCCCCATTCCAGCCATCGCATCAAGCCACTGATCTCCCTGTCGGCCTGCTGTCGCTCTTTCCAGCGGCAGGGGTCCCATCCCCAACTCACAGGCATCGCCTCACGTTGAGTCCCCGGCGCCTCCACAATGCCCACCATATACTCCTCTCCCTCGGGGTCTGGCGTGGGTTCCGGTGGGTCCCTCGGACCTTGAGCTTCCGGGAGTCGGGACAGGGCGTCAGCGTTGGTGTTCTCCCGTCCTGGCCGGTACCGGAGCTGGTAGTTATAATTGGCCAACTGGGCCACCCAGCGCTGTTCCACTGCCCCCAACTTCGCCGTCTGTAGATGCACTAAGGGGTTGTTGTCAGTTACTACCGTCACCTGGGCACCCCACAGGTAATCTTTGAACTTCTCGCTGAGTGCCCATTTCAGCGCCAGCAACTCTAACTTGAAGGAGCTGTAATTTGCGTCATTCCTCTCTGCTGGATGAAGGCTCCGGCTTGCGTAGGCTACGACCCGCTCTACATCGCCTTGTTGTTGGGCCAACACGGCCCCCAAGCCCAGGTTGCTCGCGTCTGTATATAAGACAAAGGGCTTGGAAAAGTCCGCATACGCCAGAATCGGCGCCTGCAGCAACTCGTGTTTCAGTCGCCGGAACGCAGCCTCACACTCGGGGCTCCACAGGATAGCCGGTGATCCGCGACCTCGGGGGCGTCCTGTCCCAGCCAGCAACTGATTTAGGGGCTTTGCGATCTTGGAGAAGTCCTTGATAAAGCGGCGGTAGTACCCCACGAAGCCCAGGAAGGACCGGACCTGCTTCACCGTCTGTGGGGCAGCCCACTCTCGTACCGCCGACACCTTCTCCGGGTCGACCGAAACTCCCGCCGCGCCCACACAGTGTCCCAAGAATTTGACCTCCCGCCGTAACAGATGGCACTTGTCCGGCTGGAGCTTCAGCCCATATTTCTCCATGGCCCCGAAGACCTGCTCAAGGTGTTGTAAGTGGGAGTCGAAATCTGGGGAATAGACAATCACATCATCCAGGTACACCAAGGCGGACTCCATCAACTGACCTCCCAGGCACCGCTGCATCAGCCTCTGGAAGGTGGCAGGAGCGTTGCAGAGGCCGAAGGGCATCCGGTCCCATTCAAAGAGACCGAACGGGGTGGTAAAGGCGGTCTTCTCCCGGTCGGCCTCGGCCACTTGTACCTGCCAGTAGCCACTTGCCAAGTCCAGCGTGGAGTACCATGCCGAGCGTGTCAAGCCAGCCAGGGAGTCCTCGATCCGGGGTAGGGGGAACGCGTCCTTCCTAGTGACCAGGTTCAGCTTGCGGTAGTCAACGCAAAACCTCCATGCGCCAGTCTTCTTCCGTACCAACACGATGGGAGCTGCCCACGGGCTGCTGCTCTCTCTAACAACCCCTCGATTGAGCATACCCTGCAGCAGTGTGCGGACCTCCGCGTACAGGGTAGGTGGGACGGGTCGGTACCTTTCTCTACTGGGCTCTGCATCTCCGGTGGGGATCCGATGTTGCACGACGTTGGTGCAGCCGTAGTCCTCTTCGTGTGCCGAGAAGACATGTTGCCACTTGCTCAGCAGGTCTCGCAGCTTCCTGGCCTGTGCCGGTCCCAGCTCCTCCCCTTGCAGGGAACTTCCCTTCAAGTGGCCGGGCACCCCCTCCCCTAGACTCTGGGGCGACGAGCTCGCTTGGGTAAGGGCCACTTCCACCACCGCGGGGTGTACTTGGCGAAAGCTCACGTCCTGGTCCTCCCGTACCTGATGGGGTTCTACCGGCGTTACCTTGACCAGCCGCTGGTGTTTGTATAGGTGCACGACGTGGGGCGTCCCGTTCCGAACTCTCACCGGGATCCGTCCTCTTCGTGCCACGGCCAAACCTCTGGCGACTTCTACCTGCTGGCCATCCCAGTGGGGCTCCACCAACACCCATTCCTCCGCTCCTACGTCCCGCTGGGGGACTCGTACCCATACTAGGGCCTCGCTGTTCGCTGGCACGGACAGGGCATACCAGCACGCTACCCGACCAGTCCCTTCGCGGCCTTGCCGGGCCCGGGACATCTGGATCCGTCGGCAGTCAGCGGCGACGCGTTCCCATTCCTGTTGTTCGGCCGGCGAGATCCCTCGAGCGGGCTTTGCCCGAAACAATTCTTCCCAACATGCAGATAATACATTCATACCTAGTAAGGCCCGGTGACTCCCCAAGCAGTGGTCCTTTACGATGATCACTCCCTTCTGGGGCACGATCACTCCATGGATCTCCAAGTCCGTCAGCCTGTAGCCAATGTAGGGGATGTCCAGACCATTTGCTCCTTTCAGGGAGAGCCAGGGAGCCTCCGTCCCATGCATCCTCTGGTTTCCAAACAGCTCTTGCGACAGGCTCTCCGCGAACAGGGTCACCTGGGATCCGGTGTCGACGAGACAGGGCACCTTCACACCGCACACCTGGACCTCCACCACTGGGCTATGCCCGACCAGCCTGTCCTTGGAGCCTGCTCCGATGGGTGGGTCATCTAAGGGGGTCCCGACCACACGACCCACTGTGGCCGGTCGACCTAAAAACCCCCCTCCGAACCTCTTCGAGGGCCACACTGTCGGCTGTAATGGCCTGGTTGGCCACAGCGGTTGCAGATAGGTCGTCCTTGCTCGTCCCACTCAAACTGGGGTCGGTTGGGCCGGTTAGGTCGCCTCCCTGCGTCCCTGTTCCCGTCCGAGTACACCCGGTCCCGCGAGATGGGCCTCACCTCTGGCCTGGTAGCCCCGAGACGCAGCTCGTCCACGAGCGTCTTGGTTAGCTCCGCCATCTGCTCCCGGGCATCCTTTAGGAGTTCTAGCTTCAGAGTCTGTTTCCACTCCGCCATGTCGGGGACAGCCACTGCGGAGCTACTTACGGCCGCACACACAGGGGGCTCTTTCACCTCAGCCTGATCAATCTCCAATGCCACCGCTTCCTTCTTTAGGTCTTCGAAGGTGAGTTCCGGCTCCCTCCTAAATTGGACTCTAAGTCCCTGGCGTACCGGGCCTTCCCTTAGCCCCAGCAGGAATTGGTCTCTCAACAGGGTCTCACCCTCTCCGAGACCATGGTCTGGGCGCCCCTGCAGCCTGGTAACTTGCTCCCGTAGTTGGAGGGCGAAAGCTCTGACGGATTGGCGGGGGCCCTGCTTGCTGCTGAAGAACTGGGCCCGGAGAACCGCAGTTGGAGTAGCGTCACCATACCTTTCCGTCAGGAATCTGAACACAGACTGGGCGGTGGTTCGGACAGCTTCGGGGGCGGCTTGGACTTCCCGCCATGCTTCCCCGTCAAGGGAGTTGAGGGCAAACTGTAGCTGTTGAGTCGCGCTCAGTCCCTGTAGCCCGGCCAGATATTCGATCTGAGCCCGCCATTCGGAGAGGCGCACCTCTGACTCACTTCCTCCATATTTCTGGACCCAGGGGTTTCCCATGAACACTGGCATGACTCGGGGTGGGGCCCCCAGTGCCTCGTCGTCGGCCATCTGAGAATCCCTGGTCGCTCAACCCGAGGTGAAATCCTGCCGACTACGCCAAATCTGTCACAGGTCGGGGTGGCCAAGCCTGACTGCACCCACCCCTGAAGCCCCGGATCACCTCGGGGAGCGTACCAGAGAAACCAGACAGACGAGAGAGTATAAAAATGAACAAAGTTTTATTTAGTTAAAAGCATTTAAAAGTCTCTGTACTAACTCTATGTCTCCCAACCAGACCGGGATCGGACCTCGGACGCCGGGAGGGCGTGGAGTCTTCGGGCAGTTCGTGCCCAGAGGATCCTGCGATCTGCACAGCAGAGTAAGTAATCACCGTCGGTATGTGTTCTTGAATGAGTGGTGGGCTTACGGCTGGGAGATACTTCGGTTAAGACTGGGGGAGGAATAATTCTTGGGTCCACCTCTTTTCACAGGGACATCACTTGCGGCGTTCAGCCCAGAGGATCCTGCGATCTGCACAGCAGAGTAAGTATCAACAGCAGGTATGTGTTCTTGAATAAGTCATGGGGCTTACGGCTGGGAGATGCTTCGGTTGAGACCGGGGAAAGGAATAATTCTCGTGTCCACCTCCTTTCACAGGGACATCACATGCGGCGTTCGGCCCAGAGGATCCTGCGATCTGCACAGCAGAGTAAGTAATCAACAGCGGTATGTGTTCCTTAATGGATAATGGGGCTTACGGCTGGGAGATGCTTCGGTCGAGACCGGGGAAGGAATAATTCTTGTGTCCACCTCTTTCCACAGGGACATCACATGCAGCGTTCGGCCCAGAGGATCCTGCGATCTGCACAGCAGAGTAAGTAATCAACAGCGGTATGTGTCCTTTAATAAGTAATGGGGCTTACGGCTGGGAGATGCTTCGGTTGAGACCGGGGAAGGAATAATTCTTGTGTCCACCTCTTTCCACAGGGACATCACATGCGGCGTTCGGCCCAGAGAATCCTGCGATCTACACAGCAGAGTAAGTCATCAGCATGTACACACACAAACTTCCCGCAAACAGGGAGCACGCTGAATGCCTGGGTGTTGGTTACGGCGATGGTGGTGGGCTTTCGGAGTGGTGAGCGTCCGGCATTAACTCCATATATATGTTCCCCACACTCTGTAACTTCACTTCAAACAATTTATTATGTAAACCCACCACTTCAGGCACGGCACACCCACTCTTCGTGCAATTAGAGCCAGCACTCACCCAACGATTGCTCCGTCCACTTCACAACGTTATTAATCCCAGTACAGGTGTATACAATTTATCAAAGTCCCAGATCAGGTCACTTATCTTCCCTCTGATGATGATGGCGCGGCCTGGTCTTCACTTGCTTCCCATAACTCGCACCCTTTCCGTCCTTAATATCTCCACTCGATCGCTGATATATCTGTTGCACAGCCAGATAGCCGAAACCCCACAATAGTCCTCAACTACCTTCACACGCCAGCCCAAAACGTCCAAGGGATTCACCTCTCCCAGGGGAACACATCCGAAGAGAAGAACAACATCCGGGGAGAAGACAACGAGGAAGAACAGCCGGGGGAACGAACAGCCAGTAGGAAAACAACAACGTCATGGTCTCTGTACTTCCCTTTTTATATGGTTACTCCGCCTCCATAATCCTCTCACAGATCGCCACATCAAACTCTCCACACCAGACGTCAATCTGTCATTAGTGCTGTTATTGTGACGTAATGCGCAACCCGGAAGTGGACCGGTGTTACCGCGACACCGTCCCGGGGGGAACACAATTCCAGCGGGACTTAGTTCCGCTTCTCTTTCGTCCCCCCGTGACAAATAACTTCATGACAACTCTCCATATAAATTATGTACTATGGAAACATCTCAAAATGTGACTCTGTTTCTTATTTTGAACTATATAATGTGTTAACTTCTCATGCAATCTGACAAATTACGATAGCTATTGTATACATATGTTTCCAATTGCATTAAAAAGTAAAAAATGCATATCTGCCATTTTGTTCATGATTAACGAAACAGAAACCCTGAGACTCATTTTTGCTAAAGTTGATGTGAGCTTGTGTGGTGGTACCTTGAGGTTACAACTTTGCACATCATGTACAGAGGTACAAGTCTTGTTTATTTAAGAAAGTTTAGCAGTCCTGCTGCGGTGACAGTTGTGTGTGACACTCAGTGTGTGTGACTCACACAGGATATTGCTTTTCTGCTAGTGTGGTCAAACTATAAAGATACAGAAGAAAACAAGAGTTGTTTCCAAGTAGTTAGAAACACGTGGTGGAACTCAACATTGTGGTTAGGTGCATTTTAGCACAAGTTTGCAAAAAAAAAATATTTTGTGGTGAAGTGAATACTAAAGAAAAAGAAATGCATTTCCTACATTAAATAATTTAGTTCAGGCAAGAATTAAAAAAGGAGTAAATTCTATATTTCTACTCCGTTTAAGCTTGTAGAAATTAAAGTCTGAAACTACTGTATATTTTACTTGGAATGGTTGTTTTGTTTACAATGATTCATTAAATCAATATCGAAGATATGATTCTGTTGTTCGCATTATGCACGGGGTCATGAATAATTAATTAAAAATTTTCACTGCTTTTGAGTTGTATTTAAACTGTTTTATTGTTGCTTCTGTTGCTAGATTTAGTAACTTATTTGCTTTGTGACTTCTGTAGTTCATTTTCTACTCAAAATGACAAATTCATGCTAACATTGTCCACTGATTGTTACTGTCATTGTGTATTTGTGTGCCAAGTATTGAGGTCTCTGTGTTCATTTGGGTGGTAACTATTATGTAGACGTGTTGTCTTAAAAAAAAGGATCCTAAGCTGTTTGCTTACTGAACAGGTTTGTAAGTGAAAAACATACTTTAATAGCATGATTTTTCTAGTTCTACATTGTTAGTATTAAAGGGACAAACAAACCTTTTTGAAGCTTCCAGTCAACTGAACCAATTGCTTCGCAAAAAGTTTCAGTATTTTGATGTTCTCAAAACTCCTCAAACTGGTAACACTTGCTGGTCAAAAGTATAAATGCAACAAAAACTTAGGCTAAAACATTCATAAAAGCGGCTTTTAATGTTTTATTGAAAGTATAATACATAAAATGCAATACATATAATGAAATATCATTAAACATTAAGTATATATGTACTATGTGTTTTTTTATATTTTTTATTCAATTTGCAGGGCTTGCTTTGATTGTTTTATGGACAGCTTCTATGTAGAGGCCGGTAAGAAACTATCTCGTGAAAAATGTCTACAACTGATTAAACTAATCCAAGATCAGATAAAAACTAAAGACGCTGGTTCAATGGTTCACCGCTGGGGGGTGATCTCAATGAACTTGCATGATATACGGGTTCACAGAGATCCCCTCCAGGGGCAAACCATTGAAATTTCAAAATGTTATGAAACAGTTATAACATAATGAAGCCTCATTTCCTGAAATCACGTGTCACGTGTCAGTTTGATCCGTGATACAAACCACTGTTTCGAAACAATTTATTCACAAGGGTTTCAAAGCTTCTTGAAGCAGTGATACGAAAGCGCCCATTACTAATGGTTAGAGTAAAGTTTACACAAACTGTGACTGAGTGAAATGTACTTGAGTATTGTGGTGTAAACATAAAAATTTAAATAGTAGAACATACTTAACTGGCCATGTTAAATTAACTTACTTTCTTTGTTAATAGTTAGGGCTTGCATAGACTAGTCGAGTAGTCCAGTGATCGACTACTTCAACCACTAGTCGGTGCTAGTGTTAGAGAGAGTTAGAGAGAGAGCAGGATAATAATCAACTTAGATATGGATACATTTTCTATTTGGCCTACATGTTTGCAACTTTATCTTTTGCTGGTTTGCGCGGCACACACACATTTGTTTAGTGAAGTTCACTAAACGTTAAGACTTGCTTAAAGAGTTAATTTAATGAAAATGTGCGCATTGAATTGATTCAGTCGTGTTGATCACTAAACGTTTGTCATGACATCTCTCTGCTTGCATGATAAATATTATTTTAGAAATTAATAATTATTTTAGTTTAACACGGCATATTTGTTCAGTGATAACTGTGAAAAAATACAAATAAAAAAAAAATAATAATAATGGTCTTATCAAGTACTGTACGACGTTGTATCCGAATGCAGATACAAAATTTTTATGATTGTTACAGACACAAATACAAATGCTGGCTGTTACATGAAAATGTCAATATGTAATGTCATAACAGTTTTGACAATTTATAGATGTAATTGTTGCATAAGGCTATAAATTAAAAATAAATAAATGAATGTCTTTTCATTTACAGTAGTCGAGTAACTCGAGTATTTTTTAAATAAAAAATCGGCTAGTATAAATCAGATATAAATATATATATATACCGGGAACCAGCGGACAATCAAACAAAGTTTTAATAACCAAATAAACACAAAACAGCCCCCTGTGGAGGACTGCCGTGCACAAACAAAAACTAAACACAAGATAAATCCCAGGCCTGGTCCTCTCTCGTCCTTCACTGTCATCGCTCCTCTTTTTAATCCTTCCGATCTCCTCCGTGGGACTCGAGACCGGTGAGTGGAGCAGGTGTCGCTCATTTCCCAATCACTCCACCAGCCTTGCTCTGTTCCCACGGCTCTCGGCCCCGCCTCACTCGTCACATTTGTGCAGCCCTAGACTGAACTGTGTGAGTGTGTGTGTCATTGAAATGCAAATTTAGCTGCAGCCAAGTGACTTTGTTTGACCCACATTGTTCCATTCTGTGACCCACAAGTGGGCCGCGACCCACAGTTTGAAAACCCCTGTGCTAGAAAACTGGTTTCATACACACAGAGTGAATGTGCTAGACTGGTCTGCCTGCAATTCAGAGCTGTCTCCTATTAAAAAATAAATGGCACTTCATGAAAATGAAAACAACGTCCACTGCTGAGCAGCTGAAGTCTTGTATCAAGAAAGATTGGGAAAAAAAAATTCTTGCAAAACTTTGACCATGAGGATTCTTAATTTTAACCATTAGGATCCTCAGTTTTTATTAAAAGTAAAGTTGATGTGACAGTGTTAAACACACCTCTGTCCCAACTTTTTGGAGTGTGTTGTGGCCATCAAAATCAAAATGTTGATATTTATAAAATAAAATTCAATTGGTCAGTGAAAATATTGGATTTTTGTTTTTCAGTTAAATAAAGGTTCAGTGGAATCAACTAATCAAAGATTGTTAATTTTGATGCATTTTAGAAAATGTCCCAACTTTTTAATTTGAGGTTGTAGTTTGCAAATACCTTGACCAGGTCTGTGGAGTCTATTCCTTTTTTATCCTATAAATCCTACATACAACTCACATCTTATATTGTCACTTCTGGAGGATGGTGCCCTTAAATTAAATTAAATTAAATACAATTTGTGCATTTAGCAGATGCTTTAGCGACTTACAGTGCATTCAGGCTATCAATTCTTACATATGATTTGTTCCCGGGGATTCAAACCCCCAACCTCGCACTTGATAGCGCAGTGCTCTACCAGTTGAGCTACAGGAACACTGCCCTTGTGGTGATTAATTTTGAATTTAAATTGTTAAATCTCACCTTACCTTAAATTTACATTTAATCATGCAGCAGACACTTTTACCAAAAGCAACTTTACAAATGAGGACAATGGAAATGATCAAACAAACAAAAGAGCAAAAATATGTATGTGCTCTAACAAGTAAGTCTAATGCAGTACGCAAAGCAAGGGTGTTTTATTATTATTATATAATGAAAAGTAGATAGAAAATAAATATAATTTTAAGTGCTAGTGTCAGAGTTTTTTTTTTTTTACAATAATTAAAAAGAAAACAACTGCAGTAGATAGAATAAAAAAAGAATAGAGAGTGCTAGTATCAGAGGGTCAAGTGTACATGGCATTATACAAACCTGATTCCAAAAAAAGTTGGGACACTGTACAAATTGTGAATAAAAACAGAATGCGATGATGTGTAAGTTTCAAATTTCAATATTTTATTCAGAAGACAACATAGATGACATATCAAATGTGTAAACTGAGAAAAATTATAATTTTAAGGGAAAAAATAAGTTGATTTTAAATTTCATGGCATCAGCACATCTCAAAAAAGTTGTGACACGGTCATGTTTACCACTGTTTGGCATCCCCTCTTCTTTTTATAACTGTCTGCAAACGTCTGGGGACTGAGGAGACAAGTTGCTCAAGTTTAGGAATAGGAATGTTGTCCCATTCTTGTCTAATACAGGCTTCTAGTTGCTTGACTGTCTTAGGTCTTCTTTGACGCATCTTCCACTTTATGATGTGCCAAATGTTTTCTATGTTTTCCAAAAAGAACTTCAAATTTTGATTCATCTGACCACAGAACAGTTTTCCACTTTGCCACAATCCATTTTAAATGAGCCTTGGCCAAGAAAAAACACCTTTGCTTCTGTATCATGTTTAGATATGGCTTCTTTATTGACTTTTAGAGATTTAGCTGGCAACGGTTAATGACACGGTGGATTGTGTTTACTGACTGGGTTTTCTGGAAGTATTCCTGAGGCCATGTTGTGATTTATATTACAGTGGCATTCCTCTATGTGATGCAGTTTCGTCTAAGGGCCTAGAGATCATGGGCATCCAGTATAGTTTTCTGGCCTTGATCCTTACGCACAGAGATTGTTCCAGATTCTCTGAATCTTTGGATGATATTATGCACTGTAGATGATGATAACTTCAAACTATTTGTAATTTTTCTCTGAGAAAATCCTTTCTGATATTGCTCCACTATTTTTAGCCACAGCATTAGGGGAATTGGTGATCCTCTGCTAATCTTGACTTCTGAAAGACACTGCCACTCTGAGAGGCTCTTTTTCATGTTCCCGGTTGACCTAATAAATTGCAAATTGGTAATCCAGCTGTTCTTTATATCTACATTTAACTTTTCCGGCCTCTTATTGCTACCTGTCCCAACTTTTTTGGAATGTGTAGCTCTCATGAAATCCAAAATGAGCCAATATTTGGCATGACATTTCAAAATGTCTCACTTTTAAAATTTGATACATTATCTATATTCTATTGTGAATAAGATATATGTTCATGAGATTTGTAAATTATTCCATTCCGTTTTTACTCACAATTTGTACAGTGTCCCAACTTTTTTGGAATCAGGTTTGTAGATGTACCTTATGAACAGGGCTTGACATTAACTTTTTTTTGCTCACTATCCAATGTGGCTAGTGGTTTTCCAAAGTTACTAGCCACACAGCATTTTTACTAGCCACATTTTTGTTGTTGTGAAATTACCTGATAAAAGTTGACTATGGTGTGCTAATATTTATTTAAACTAGATTTACAACCCTTTTAAATGTAAAACCACTGTACACACCCAAATTAAGACTACATAAATGTATAACAATACAGGTCATTATCGTTAGCTCTAATAAGTTGTGTGTAAACTCTTTTTCAAAATAAAACCATGTATTAAGATAAAGACATAAAAAAGTAGCTTCTTATTACATAATAAAATTGGTGCATGGATGTAGAAGATTAATAAAAAATATAAAAAACTAAACAAAAAAAACAAAACAAAAAAAAAAAACCTTTAGCATGCACTTTCTGTTTAAATATCAGAATCAGACGCAGAATTAATTTATTGAACCACACTGAGAAATTATTTGTTACAAGTTGCAATGGAAAGTAGGTCAGTCGAAAAATGCATTCCATGGTTCGGACAAAGTTGCTTTTATCTGCATTAAATATCACAGATCGCTTGATGGAAAGTGAAACTGAAGCGCTCAGTCAGAGTCAGAGTGTTTGCGAGTGAAAATATATCTGTGCTAAACTTAGACTTAGCCTCCAACTCACACACTGGCAATTATTCAGCCCGCCAAAATGGCTAGTTGGAGTCACTGTGTTACCCGCCTTGAGCATAATCCACCCGCATTTGGCGTGTTGGCGGGTGTTAATTTCAAACCCTGCTTATGAACATAAAACAGAATCAAAATGCAGTCAAATGTTCACACCCAGAACTTTCACTAACACCGCAGCTAACTACAAAATTATTGACACTATTTCCTTCTGTAAAGCTGCTTACTGCTGAATTGACTGAACTGAACTAAAGTGAAACAGCACTGAACTAAATTGAGCTAATGACATTGTTATCTTCTGTAGAACTTCTTCACAGCTTAAACTTTTATTTTTTTAATGACTGATTAATTTGATAAAACTAACAACTGCTCATTAATATGAAGCAAAACATTGCCTGTAAGTGTGTTTGTGTTTTCAGTGCTAGGACGGGCTCTTTTGTGCCTGTGACCCTACCTGGACAAACAGGTTAGAGATTGGATAATGGATGGATATTTCAATGAGAAAACACTGCTCCCTTTATGATTCATTTTTATTCATGACAGTGCTGCAGCAGTAAATGAAAATGTGCAATATTACAAAAATCCAGGTAGCCCAACTGCCTTTTACCTAAAAGGAAAGAGAAGGTTTCCCCCCCCCAAAAAAGTAAACAAAACCTGTTACTCTGTGAATACATAGTCTTTGCAAGCTTGACAATAAACTGATGTCAAAAATGAAAGTGTAAGTGAGAATTGTGAAATAAAAAGTTGCAATAACCTTTTTTTTCAGTGGCAGTAAGATCTTCCATGAGTTGTTGGTATGTGTATTTGTAAAAAAAAAAAAAAAAGATATAGAAACATGTAAATATTGCATTGCACTGAGAAAAATAAATAAATAAATAAAATTCTGCTACTCTCAGACTCAAACTGTTTCTGAGTGACCTATCCATTTAACTCCGCCCAGTGTTCCATTGCAAAACATACACCCAATTTTAACATTGGGTTTGGGGCCTTTTACAACTCAATAAAGGTAAGCAATATAAATGTGTGCAATTGTGTAATTGTCCTGCTGCTTTACAAGTACCTTACATGTGTTTTGTGTGTCAGGCCAGGGACAGCAGATTGCTTGGAGACTTCCCAATGGCACGGTCTTATGGCGCCAAAGCTCGCCGCCTAAACATTGCTGCTGTCATTATTGGTTCCATCTCTATACTTATCACCAATCATCATCCTTGTCAAGGCATATAATCAAATCACATCACCTTACAATCATTTTTATAAGTATTGATTTTTATTTTTTGTTGCCTGTATTGCCTTTCATTTTCTTGACACCTTTCATTAAAACATATCTGTTGAATCTGTGCTATGATCTTGTTTGTTTGTCTCATATAAAGCGATAACAAAATAGGTGATACTTTTTTCAGGATTATTTGATGAATAAAAAGTAAAAAAGAACAGCTTTTATTTAAAAACATTTTGTAAGGATGTAAGATTTTGCTATCACTTAAAAAAAAAGACTCTTAAGAATAATGGTTCTAAACATTACTATAAAATGGTTCTTCAACTTGTAACAATAACGGAACCCTTTTTGGTACCAAATATAAACTTTGTATAGGGTTCCATAAAGAACTATGCTTTAAACATGCTATGGACCTTAATGGTGGCTGCATCCGAAAGCCTAGGCAGCTAGACTAACTCGTGGCCTTATCAGACAATGACTTTGCAGGCAGTATTTTTTGCACAAACCCAGCTAGCAGGGAACGTTCTCAGATCTTTTGCTAACATTCTGTACAGGTTTGGGTGATGTTTTAGAGAAAACATTTGATGTTTCAAATGTTTAAAAAAAAATGTTTCAAGAATGTTTCTCATTTCAGAAAATGTTCCTATAATGTTAAGTGTAAACAAAGCTAGAAGATTTTACCTGCAGCATTTTGAGGATGTTTTGAGGATGTTGTTGAGGCAACAGATGATACAATGTTCTCAATAAAACACTGGCATGATGTTTCAAGATAACAAAGAACATTATTTCAGCCACATTAGAAGACCGTTATAAGGATGTCACTGGAGGTGACCAAATGGTTTATTTTATTTTATTTTTATTTTTAATAAAATGTTCTTGTAAAGTGACAAAGCTAGAACATTTTACCTGCAACATTTTAGAGATGTTTTGAGGATGTTGTGGTAACATATTATAGAATGTGGTCAATAAAACATTAGCACAATGATTTAAGATAATAAAAGGACAAATAGTCTCTCAGCCACGTTTGGAAAACAAAAAACATCAGATGCTGGAGGTGGTGGAATATTTGTATAAAACGTTCTTGTAATGTGACAAAGCTAGAACATATAACCTGCAACATTTTAAGGATATTTTTTAAGATGTTGAGGTGACAGATTATATAATATTATCAAAACATTGGTAAAAATGTTTGATTAAAAAATTATAAATAAATAAATAAATACTAATATTAGCCACTTTAAAGGAACTTTGTACTGTGCACCCAGAAAGTTTTCACAGCATGTTACAGCCTTATCCCGAAATGGATTAATTTAATAATTTTTCTCAATTCTACAAACAATACCCCATGATGACAACGTGAAAGTTTTAAATATTTGCAAAAAAAAGCATAAGTGTTCGCAGCCTTTGCTCAATGCTTTGTTGAAGCACCTTTGGCACAGATTACAGCCTTAAAGGGATAGTTCACCCAAATAGCAAAATTATGTCATTAATAACTTACCCTCATGTTGTTCCAAACCCGTAAGACCTCCGTTCATCTTCAGAACACAGTTTAAGATATTTTAGATTTAGTCCGAGAGCTCTCAGTCCCTCCATTAAAGCTGTGTGAACGGTTTACTGTCCATGTCCAAAAAGGTAAGTAAAACTACTACTTTATTTTAAGCATTGTCTGTGTCTGTTGTGAGAGAGAGTTCAAAACAAAGCAGTTTGTGGCATCCGGTTCGCGAACGAATCATTTGATGTAACCGGATCTTTAAGAACCAGTTCACCAAATCGAACTGATTCATTTTAAACGGTTCGCATCTCCAATAAGCATTAATCCACAAATGACTTAAGCTGTTAACTTTTTTAATGTGGCTGACACTCCCTCTGAGTTAAAACAAACCAATATCCCAGAGTAATTCATTTACTCAAACAGTACACTGACTGAACTGCTGTGAAGAGAGAACTGAAGATGAACATCGAGCCGAGCCAGATAATGAACAAAAGACTGACTCGTTCTCGAGTCAAGAACCGTTTCTGTCAGACGCGTCCGATTCAAGAACCGAGGAGCTGATGATAATGCTCATGTGTGATTCAGTGTGAAGCAGACCGACATACTGCGCGTCTGAACCGAACTGATTCTTTTGGTGATTGATTCTGAACTAATTCTAATGTTATGAGCGCGGGTAAACCGAAGGCTTGAATCAAGGGCAATCATCGGCAATGATGCCATTACGTCGAGCACAAAAGAACCGGTGAACAGTTTTCTTCAACCGGTTTATTGAATCGAACTGTCCGGAAGAAGTACTGGTGATCCGAAAACCAATGCAACCGGTTCTTGACTCGTGAACGAGTCAGTCTAATTGTTCGTTATCTGGCTCAGCTCGGTGTTCAGCTTCAGTTCTCTCTTCACAGCAGTTCAGTCAGTGTACTGTTTGAGTACATGAATTACTCCGGGATATTGGTTTGTTTTAACTCAGAGGGAGTGTCAGCCACATTAAAAAAAAAGTTAACAGCTTAAGTCATTTGTGGATTAATGCGTATTGGAGACGCGAACCATTTAAAACGATTCAGTTCGATTTGGTGAACTGGTTCAAAAAGATCTGGTTACATCGAATGATTCGTTCGCAAACCGGATATCACAAACTGCTTTGTTTTGAACTCTCTCACAACAGACAGGGAAGAGAAGACAGTGCTGAATAAAGTTGTAGTTTTTGCTTTTTTTGGAAATGTATTTTCGATGCTTCAAAAAATTCTAACTGGCCCTCTGATGTTACATGGATTACTTTGCTGATGTTTTTCTTACCTTTCTGGACATGGACAGTATACCATTCACACAGCTTCAATGGAGGGACTGAGAGCTCTCGGACTAAATCTAAAATATCTTAAACTGTGTTCTGAAGTTGAACGGAGGTCTTACGGGTTTGGAACAACATGAGGGTAAGTTATTAATGACATAATTTTGCTATTTGGGTGAACTATCCCTTTAAGTATTTGAGTATGATGCTACAAGCTCGGCACACTTTTTTTTTTTTGGCAGTTTCCCATTCTTCTTTGCAGGACCTCTCAAGCTCCATCAGGTTGGATGGGGAGCTTCGGTGCACAGCCATTTTCAGACCTACAGTAATAACAATAATTTCTGTTTTGTTCTCATTGAGTTGGAAAAAGTTATTTGATAACAACTGTGTATCATCAGCATATACTGTAAATTAAAAAAAAAAAACATTGATTTAAAATGTGGTATTGATTCTACTGGATCTTAAAGCTGCCTTTGATACCATGGATCATAATGTTCTTATTTGCTGTTTAGAACATCTGATCGGTATCAGGGGCACAGCCTATGATGGTTCAGCTCATATCTCAAAGATAGGTCTTTTTTTTCTTGCTCGGCAAGTTTTCCTCATCATCTGCCCCAATTATTAGTGGAGTACCTCAGGGTTCTATTCCAGGATTGCTTCTTTTTAACTTGTATCATGAGCCCTCTGAGGGATATTATCAGGAAGCACAATGTTTATTTTCATTTGGTATTATTGATTTTGTTCCCCAAAATGAGAAAGGATATTATTAAGGAGCTGGAAAATCATTTCTCATCCATTGCCTCACGGGTTAGAAACCTGGGCATTATCATATACTCAGAATTATGTTTGTCCAAACAAATTCATTCTGTCATTAGGAACAGTTTTTATCAATTACGGGTCATCTACAAACTTAAATCATTTTTGCCTTTTCAGGATTTGGAGAAGGTTATTCATGCTTTTATTACCTCATGTTTAGATTACTGTAATACACTGTACTCATGTCTTCCTTAGTCATCGTTTTCTCGCCTCAAGTTGGTAAAAATGCAGCTGCAAGGCTGCTGACTGGGGCAAAGAAATATGAGCATATCACTCCAATTTTAGATACACTTTACTGGCTTCCAGTCCATTTCAGAGTTCAGTTTAAGATTCTGTTGTTTGTTTTTAAAGCTATTAACAATCAAGCTCCATCTTATTTTAAAGATAGTATTATCCCGTTGCCATCAACCAGACTTTTAAGTTCCGCTGACAGGGCACTTTTATCTGTCCCTCATTCCCGTTCTGAAAACTAAAGGTAAAAGAGCCTTTTCAGTCACTGCTTTCCATCTGTAAACTATTTCACATAATTCTCAAGGTACAGTATAATACCCTTAGCAAACTACGGGTGGTGGTAACTTCTCAAATGCTCCTCATGTCCAGTCTATCATGGTTTTACACATACAGTACAGTGGCCTATCATGGTCATCTACACAAGAGGCTTTCACATAGTTTGTAGAAACATATGCAGGCTATCAATGTAATTGCAGCCAGTCGGGCCTCCACTTTACATGGCCTACTGAGGTTTCACATTACTTGCCCTATAGTGGCCTTTGCTCATTGTGGCCTATTATTGTCCTTTGCAAAAATTTGCCCGTGATGGCTTTTCTCATTACATGAACTATGCTGTCTTTGTGTTAAAGGTCCCGTTTTTCGTGCTTTTTTGAAGCTTTGATTGTGTTTACAGTGTGCAATTTAACATTTGTTCATGTTTCGCGTGTAAAAAAACACAGTATTTTTCACACAATTCACCTATCTGTATACCGCTGTTTTAAAAATTGCATTCGGATTTTTTTGCACAGCCCTGACATCTAGTTAACAAAGCGGGAAGTCGTGGCCTACTGGTTAGAGAGTCGGACTCCCAATCGAAAGGTTGTGAGTTCGAGTCCCGGGCCGGCAGGAATTGTGGGTGGGGGGAGTGCATGTACAGTTCTCTCTCCACCTTCAAAACCATGACTAGGTGCCCTTGAGCAAGGCATTGAACCCCCAACTGCTCCCCGGGCGCCGCAGCATAAATGGCTGCCCACTGCTCCGGGTGTGTGCTCACTGTGTGTGTGTGTGTGTTCACTGCTCTGTGTGTGTGCACTTCGGATGGGTTAAATGCAGAGCACAAATTCTGAGTATGGGTCACCATACTTGGCTGAATGTCACTTCACTTTCACTCACTAAACAGTGTTGCCCTTTGTGTAATAAGTTACAGAAACTGTTAAACGCACCAACTTAAATAATAAAATACACTTACTGGTTGTGGTCCATAAACAACGCTTCTCCAGACAAAGAGGGAACTGCTCCATCTTTCAAGAATAATCTTTGTGCGAATCCGGCATTAAACTGATTGAGATTGAGGAAGCTGTCCTCAGCAAAATGTGCTGCACATAGTTTTACATGTGGATTATAATTTCCGGGAACCAAGTAAAACATAAATTGTAACCATTGAGCTCTAAGTACAGCATCCCTGGGAAGCAAAGACAAAGGTGATTGGGCTCCGAGATGAAAATAACAGCGTTTCGACGACATGGCGACAAACACAAATGTAACTCTTCCTCTTCTGCGTCGGAGCGCAACAAGACCACGCCCCCTTTTTTGTGTATTCCTGTAGGCGGAGGTTAGTCAAAAACTGTTTTAGTGACGTCATTCCTGCAGGAACTAAAGAGATATAGTCCAAATGCGTCGTTCGTTGTAGGCAAATTCTGTTAAATAAAATATCTCGCTTGGCATTGAACTTTGAGCTTTAGAATTTTACAGATATTATTTATACTCTAACAACAACATTACACACTAACTAAAGTTTAAAACATGGGATCACAAAGAACGGGACCTTTAAATAGTATAATGTGACCTGCCATTAGGTGGGTCATACAGTCATTCGTTTGTGTGTATATTTAAGGTAAATTTTAGCAAATACTGGTGGTGGTGTTACACCTATTCATTACATCTATTATTTCACCACCTCTGGGGGCCTCTCCATGGCTAGATCTAATTTTAATATGTGACATGACATTAAGTCTTCTTAGTAGAACTTGTGCTGACGCTTCCATTTCTTGCAGTCTCTACAACAAGATGATGAGTTGAATTAGGTGTGTTAGATGACAGAGACATACAACATGTGTAGGGCAGGGGGTTCTCCTGGACAGGTTTGAAAACTCCTGCTGTAGTGTTACTGTAAAATTGTGTTCTATGCATATGAATACTGTATATTTGCTATTTAAGTGTCCATCTGATTATGTCTTTAGAATTTAAAAGTTAATAATCTTTCAGTAATTCATCATGGCGTAATGGGGAAGATATAAGCATTAAGTCAAAGACTTAATTTCAACGTTTTTGATTTGGTAAGATAGCAAATATTCTATGTACTGGTAATATCAGTCTTAGGTAAGACTTTAAAGTATGTCATTGTAATTGCATATTGTTAAATTATTTAAACGTAATATTATTATTATTCTGGTTTCTTCTGAGACTGAATTTTTCAATGCTTAACTCCTCCTAGAGCTTTAAAAGGGTCATATGATGTTGCTAAAAATAATATTATTTTATGTATTTGGTGTAATAAAATTTGTTTATGCAGTTTAAAGGTAATAAAAATACATTATTTTCCACATACTGTACATTATTGTTTCTCCTCTATGCCCTGCCTTTCTGAAACGCATAACTTTTCACAAAGTTCATTGGTCTGAAACGCGAGGTGTGCTCTGATTAGCCAGCTATCCAGTGCTTTATGATTGACTGAATACCTCAAGCGTGTGATGAAAATGTTACACCCCTTGCCAAACTGTGATGCATGCCCTGGTCAGAACACCGCCGCGACGAGACAATAACAATAAAACCCATTACAAACGAGTACTTAGCATATGTGAGTCGCTCTCTGAAACCCATGGAAAGGTGTAACTCACAGATAGAGCGGGAACACTTCAGAGCGTATTTTTAGTGAGGCAGATTTACTCTTCAAACAAATCAATGGCCTTGAACTTGAACTGTTTATTGATGTCTTTGGGAAAACTGGATAAAGCCAGGTTTAACATTTTTGTTTCAGTTTGTTGACATTTATTTTTTTTTTTTTTGCATCTCTTTTCACTCAGATGTGCTTATAAGTTTTTAACTCAGAAAGTATTGTCAAAGTACTGTCATCAACCAAAAAAAAAAAGAAAAAATGAAGAAAAAAATAAAAAGTAATTTTAACCCAGTAGGAAAAACAACAACAACAAAAGATAATTGGATAAAGCCATCTTTATAAATATAGATTGTACTAAAACTCAAATTTACCCATCTGTCGATCTGTATAACCATCCATCCATTTGTCCATACTTTTTTCCATATGTCCATCTGTTCACTCAACTCCTTCCATCCAACTCTCCTTTTAATGAAAAGTGTTAGCTGAACTAATAACCTTATATAGTCCAGTAATAAAATCCCACTATTTAACAAAGTGTCATTAGATATTTACAGCTAAGGCACTTAAGTGCTTTTATTCTCAGCAGGGTATAGACATTTAATGCAGTCACATTCAGTCGCCCAAAGCTACAGTTCCTCAATAGTGATGTTAATTTCCCTTCTTGTCACTCAGTATGACTATTCACTCCACTCTATACTCTAAAATACAGCTGAAATGTATTCGGATACAAATCTTATAACTTATTCATCAGTCTGATGTGCTATCAGCTCTTCTGTAATTTACATCCCTGCACTTTGATTATAAAGAAGATTGAATCCCCAAGAATTAGGCTTATTGTGATAGTCCGTGACCTGTCAAGGTGTCTTTAGAGAGCACAGAACTCAAAATTTGGTCATACATAACATCCAAGTCCTGCAAATCATCAAGTCATGTTCTTCCCAGTGGAGTTGTGTGGCGGCTGCAGTCAGATTGTGTTAGGCGGACTTCCTCAAGTGTTCAGCGACTGCACGGAGCTCAATTTAATAGCTCCTTGCCTCCAGGAGAAGCAAGAGAGCACACATTTGATTTGAGCGGAAATGAACACAGCTCTTACGGCTTGTTTAACTTGTAAAGATGAGTGTAGAATGAATTCCTCCGCCATGGGATGAAGCTTATATATCAGTGTGATTATTCTGCTGGATGCAAGTCAGAATGGAATAGAGTGAAATTTATGGTAGCAGAAAAGACACATCTTTTCTGTGTAAAATCCATCCATCCATCCATTCTTCAAACCCCTTGGCCTTTGTATTTTTGTCATGGTCTGTGTAAAATTTTATGAAACATATTGATTTAATAGGAGCAGGAAGTTCATGGAGGTATACATTTCTTTAACTCTATATATTTTTCCCCACTGTTTTTGTATGCCAACAATTTACTGTTATTGTTACTAGATGTTAGTTTCCAGATACTCAAAACACTAAAAAAAGAATACAATTGTGTGAAAATAACTCATTTGAATTTCATTTAAATAGTCATATAAAAATGCAAGAGGATTAATTGTATGAAGCTTGTCAATAAATCTAGAAATAAAATAAAAAGTGTTATAATTATGACAGTTAAAAGATATTAATGAATGATAGGATGCTTTGGGGAAAAAAGTGTCTGCTTAAAATAAATAATGATCTGATTATGAAATCACATGAAGCAAAATTAAATAAGAAATTGATTTGATTTTTGTGGATTATGTCTACTTGTGTTTCTTTTAATGAACCCCTGAGTCAAATCATTAAAGTCAGTCATACTGATGAGTTCTCACTCAATGACACAATCATATTCAGTTGACCTTTACTCATCTTCACAGTTTGTTATCCAAGGATGAGGTGGATGCTGGGAAATGGTAGAAAAGTATTGAATATCATGGTCTGTAGCTCTAGGGATTTGTCCTACAGGTTTAATTAAACTCTGAAATGAATGGGCTGTTTACTCCATTTCTTGAGAAGGTTAGAAGGACAATTAGACGGAAGCATGCTGGCCTGGTCTATTAAATTATTTTTTATTGGACTTAATTAGAATACTAAATAATTCAGGTGCTAATACATAATGGATCTGAGTAAGTTCTAGGATACAAAGATTCAAAGGTTTCAAAGTCCTTATTGTCATATGCGCAGTGAGCAAAACAAGTTTTTCCTGAAATATGAGTTTCCCTGAATTAAATTCTTACTTTGCTGTCCACAATGAACTCCAAGACAGTTCAACACTATAAACAGAATACACAAACTATACACACATATATAAATACAACGTAAGAAACATAATAGTAAAACCTATGCTGAAGTATAGGAATATAGATTATGAAAAAAATATAAATATAGACTGTATATCTGTATATGTGAGTATAGAGTAGGAATATAAACTGTAAAAAATAGAAATATAAACTTTTTGTGTGATATCTATGTATGCTAATGTACAGTATTAGTGCAATAACGTGCAAATTGAGTGCAACTACATGATAACAATAGCAGCAGTAACAGTAAAAGATGTGCAAACTGAGATGAGGCACATGAGTAAGATTTAAAAAAAATATACAATGGTAGTAATAACAGCAATAACATAAAATTGTTCAAATGACATGAAACAATTTGAACCGACTGTTCTCTGAGACTGATGAGTCCACTACATAGCTACCTGTTTAAAAGTCTAATTCCTTAATCCGGAAGTCCTGCAGTTCACACTCTTATACCTCTGTCCTGAGACATGCCAAACTTCCTCAGCCTCCTCAGGAAGGCCAGCTGCTGTTGTGTCTTCTTAACCAGCTTGGTGGTATTAAAGGTGCAATGTGTACTATTCACAAAGATCTATTGACAGAAATGCAATATCATATACTTAACTGTGTTTTCAGAGAAATAGTTTGAAATTTGGATATTAATTCTAAATAAAGATAATCAAATTATTCTATGAATGCATCGACTTCTCTCTTTCAGTAGAATATCTTCCTCTACTGAAATATATGCTTGCATCCATACAACCAACAGATGTAAATCTCCAAAAGGACACAATAATAATAATAATAAATAAATAAATAAATATACTATAATGCATATCTGGTCTTCTGAGGTCACATGGCCTCACATGGCCACAATAAATATAATATAATATGGCTTCAACTGACAAAGAAGATTGGTCCCCATGTGGAACCTTAGTCACAAGCCAACATGTAGTGTATTTTCAATATGCAAAAGTCTTACACATCATTAGAAGCACATGTCAACAATATCTCCACAAAACTATTTACGAATGCTGCTTTAATGGATACTGCTCTTGTGAATTACTGGCAAGACTTAACAAGAAATATCCGGCGGCATTAGCCTCGCGCACGATAGGCAGCTCCAGCGTGGTCTGGCAGGCTGAAATGACTGCAGTATGGAAGATAAAGGTTTATTGGAAGACATGAGGTTTCACATGGAATCATTGACTATTTGAAGTCAGAGCTCAGGGCTACAGATCTTCTCTGACTTGAGCTCCTCACACTCTCATTTATTTATGTATCCATCCATTTTACCCCTGCAGAGATCCAAAAGCTCTATGTCACCTACAGAGTGCTGAAATAAACAACCCACTATTGGCGTCACAGACACATAAAGACCCCAGTGAAAACAGCAAGGGGGCAAAGAAGGAGGCAGGTGACCGCTGCCTCTCAAATCTCTCATGATTCAATAGTTATGAAAACTGTAGTTATGTGCTTTAAAAAGAAGGCAAAACCTAATCTGCTTTCTAAAAAATGCTCAAGTAATTATTCAAGACATTGTCCATCTTTTTTTTTCTTTCACAATGGCATCTTTCTTGTAATATGAATATGTCTCCCTTAGCTAGCTTCATAATTGGACCTAATGAAATATTTAAAGTTAATGGCATTAAGTATTTTAGAAATAGCGATGGAAAACAGCACCAAAAATTAAGCAAAGTCCAAAACTGGGAACATAATTGTTGTTCAGTTCAGTAGCAAAGCAGTAGAAGCTTTGATGAGGAGAGCATGTCTTATGTGTCTCAAAGCTGCATGTGTTTCTGTTCTCAGCAGGTTACTAGGATAGATAGTAACATCACCATCAGATATCCCAGAATGTCTCACTTTACATGTGGCAGAAATAAACAATGTATTCCACATATGAGCCAAAAGCTTTGAGGAATTCAACGGTCATACATTGGTTGTGGGTTTGATTCCCAGAGAAAGAATAAATCCATAAATGGTTTGGCATGTCAAAACTTCCTGTTTCAGGATGAGTAAACATAAATTAAATTGCAATGTGATATCGATTTTTAAAAAAGGACTCTAAAAAGTTCCAGTTCTAAATCATGATTGGATGAGACAAATTCAAATGCATTAAATGCCTTCACATGCTACATTTTATATTTATGCATGCTTTTTGACATGATAACCTTAAGTTGAGCATTAAAGATATATGGCACCCAAAAATGAAAATTCTGTCATCATTTAATCAATCTTATGTCATTCCAAACCTGTTGCTTTCTTATGTTGAACATAAAATAAGATATTTTGAAGATTTCTGGTAATCAAGCAGTTGCTGGTTCCCATTGACTTCCATAGTAGAAAAATAAATATAATATATACAAATATAAAATAAATACATAAAAATAAATAAGCATTTCAAAAATGTTACTTTTTTTTCAATATAAAAAAATAGATATTAATGCTTAAAGTATTACAACATCATTATTGTACATTTTTGTAACATTTGAATTTATTTATTTTGTTCAATATTTTGTCATTGCAACATTTTATTGTCATTTTCAATAGAAACTGCAATTGAGATAAAAAGATCTTGTGTACCAAAAATCTTTGTCATATATTGATGTTAAGACACTTTTCAAATTTTGGAGCTTTGATGCAGCCATCATCTTCTCAAGGTGCAAACAGGTAATAAGCTGCTCTGTTCATGTAACAATTTGCACTAATCAGGTAAATCAGTTAAATGTTTCCCACTTAAACTTATGCTTATGCAAAAATGTGCAATATCCTTATATTTATTTGTTACCCCTCCATCCTAGAACATTCCTGCATCTCACTCAATCCTATTCCATTATCATTTATAGCACAAATGTCTATACACTTGTAAATCTCCTGTAAATGTGTTTGGTGTTTTTTTTTTTTTTTGTCTGTGTGTTGTTGTCTCTGTGTACTGGAAGCTTATGTCACTAAAACAAATTCCTTGTATGCGCAAGCATACTTGGCAATAAAGCTCTTTCTGATTCTGATTCTGATTCTAAAACTGAAGATATTTATTTGAGACCCTTTATTTTTTTTCATATTTGCAGGAAGTTCACTAAAATATCACTCAGTAAGGTTTTAAAGCTTTATAAATGAAAACCTTTTTTACAGACATTTTTGTGACCGGTGGGGATAAACGGGTTAATGAACAAATGACTATTGCAAGCTAATTATTTGAATAGACTATTCAATTGTCTTTTGAACTCAAGAGAGGTGTTTAAATCAGTCTGAAAAATTCTTCAATGGACAGTTCATTTAGAGCAGTTACTGAATCAACGTCTAACCACTAAGTGAACTTTAAAATATATTAATAACATATATACATATATAAACTACCAACTCGCTATGGAAGTTTCCCCAAAGGATGTCTTGACCACTGTCAATGACATTATCCTTATTAGGCAAGGGCTTGAGCTACATACCCTAAAATAACTTACCTGCTAAGGGCTGGGCAAGGAAGCCCAAGCCTAGGGCAGAGCTCCAGGCTTGGAATCAGAAGAAAGGGATACCTTTAATGGGATTTGGCCAGGTGTCTAAAAAAACACACCAGACCCTGGCCTGCCACCCAGGGGGCTACCACAAGTTTGAATATACCTGCTCAAAGAACTGACTGAACATTTCTTTGGTAGCAACACCCTGCTCAGAAATGTATCAACCGAGATAAAAAAGTTGAGTGGAGCCCAAGGCAAGAACCGGGGCCTAAGCCAACTCAGAGAAGGAGAACAAGGCTGACAGTGAGTTACCCTTACCATACAGAATACTAGAAAGTGCGCAGAATGCTTAGCCTGCACACGTACCAGAATGTGGATTTTAGAAAGTGCACAGAAGCTCAGCGTGTGCACTTACCATGGCATGGGTTTAGAAACACCATTGATTAAGCGGTAGCCGAGGCTGTATTAAGCCAGCCTAGGGGCCCTATGTGACTGTGGCATGCTCAAATAACTGATTCTGAACTGAACTGAAGTAACTGGAGGTCTGGAGCTCATGGCATCTTTCATTGGCAAAGACCCACTCATGAGGCCATTTGACTGACATTTAAAAAAAACAATCCCAGTTCATTTAATTCATCATCACTTTTTGAGGAGCGGAAATGTCGGTATGATAACAGACCAGTGTGTAAAACTCTCTGACTTATTTTAAAGATTCTATGCTGCAAACTTTAAATATTTGACATACTTTTGAAAATCCAGCATTTAGTTGATCCTGATGTGCTTGTTGTCACAGTTGTAAACATGGCGGCTTTCTTATTTAATGAGGGGGTTTGGCGCCACTCCTGAAGTGTTTCCACTTTTGTGTCCCATGTGCATCAGACATTTAGCCAACAGTCTGAGGGTGTGAAATCTGAGGCTGAGACTGGAGATGGCTCAGTCGCCTGGCATGATTCCTCGACCCCAAGGAAAGTGGCTCAACAAGGAGGCGTAAAGGAGCCTAACAACCAGAGGCCACTATTAAATGAAGCTTAAACAATTGAAGGACTTGAAGCGAGATGTCCACAAACTCTCAGGAGCAGTAGGCTCAAAGACAACCCTCTGAGGTGATGGGAGCACTGCCTGGCTTGACCCAAATAGAGGGAGCTTATCATGGAAGCAGCAAGCCGCCCAACTACCTGATGTCACTGCCATGGACCTCAAGAGCGGAGGGACGCACCTTGACGAAGCGACCAATAGCCCAGGGTAGATGACCTAACTCTCTAGCTCAGAGAATGTGCATGATATTTAAGGAACGACTCAAATCTTGGGAGACACATTAGGGTGAGAAAGATATAGTGCCCTCTGGCCAGAGGATAGGCAGCATGCCATAAAGCAAGCACTCAAAAAATACTAGCCTGCGAGAAGGACCCGCAGGTCTTGAGGTTGCGGTGCTATAATGGAGATCCAATGGTGGGGGACATCCTTAGGAGCCCAGGCTGCATTTCCAAGCCAAAGATGGGTGCTATCACAAGCCTTGATCCAGATCCAATGAGTGAAACCATCACTATAACTGGTCAACAGCAGGAGGTTCTGACTTAGAAGGTGGATCAAACCTAAAATTCAGAAATGAAAACAGGTCAGAGTAGCACTGCAGATAATTGAATACACAATAACTAGCAGTAGAGTAGATAAAAATGGATTGTACTCACCAACCATGGCTCCCGTACATGTCTCAGGCTCATGGACCTAGTCTGGAGGTGAAGTCCGAAGAGCACTGGGGTCCTGACCGTCAGTAGGATAAACTAGCCAAAACATCAAAGGCACAGCATTAGAGACTGCAATGTAAGTGCAAGAGGATCCTACCTAACCTCAGTCAGGAGGAAAGCTTTTTAGGGGAATTAAGGGGAGGAAGATGACAGCAGATGTAATATCCTCAGAGGGAGGTGAGTAGGTGGCTCAGGTTTTACTCTGGTCCATATGAGAGCATTAGGAATGTCTAGTCTCCCTTAAACATTGCCTGACACCCTTAGACCCATGCCCCTTATGAACCCTACCCGCAGACAGGGGAGGTAGGGCTGCACGATATATTTCCTGCAATTGTCAAGTGCATCTCATCAGTAAAGCTGGTTCTGTGATTAGTAATAAATCTCCATCACCTGTTGTCAGATGAAGAGGCATTTAATAGACAGAGTCAGGCTTAACTGACAAGCAACACCATTCACGCTCATAATCGCAGATGAATCGCCTGCAATAATGAATGTGGTATTGCGTAGCTTGTCTTTTCGGTTATCAGTTATCTTTTCATAACCATTCTCAGGCATCCTCTTGATGTTGGCATAACTAGTATGCTGGAATCTGTGGATGTGGGATTATAATGGATTTTTCTAATCCTTCTCGATCTTCACATGGATAATGGGAAAGAATGGATGGCTCATCTGAGCTGGAGGTCTATGGCTAAAAAGAAAACACTCATCTAAGAGGCCTAGAGGCGTCACTCTCTTGGCCTTCTTCCACGGCATCATACCTGAGGCCGGAGGATTGGGAGCTCACAGCAGCAGAGGTTTGGAAACCTGTGATTTAGATTTTATCTAATGGATATTTTATAACTTTTTTCTCACTATGTTAAACGAATGACATTCTACAAAATCTTGTGATCTTTCGAAAAAATTGTTTTTGTTTCTTATAAAACATGCTATATTTATATCATCCAAGTACATTAATACATTTATATAATTACTTATTCCTTTCTAAGCATGAATAATAGACAAAAACATTCATGCAAACTTAGAGAAATTTAGAATTTGTTGGCATGTTCAGTAGACAATTGGTGCCCTGGATTTACATATTATGTTGTTTACTTATTTTAAAGCAATACAAAACCAACAATGTTTGTTTATTAGTGGACATTACTGTGTATGCCACTTCTTTTTCAACCCAATAATAATTTCCTAGATCCACCACTGCACTAAGCGCTGGACATTACTGTGTATGCCACTTCTTTTTCAACCCAATAATAATTTCCTAGATCCACCACTGCACTAAGCACATTTTAGCAAGATTCTCTCTTCTCAATAAATAATGTTTAATAGAAACATTAAAGGGAATACCACAGAGAGATTTGGAAAGGATAAAACTAGCAACATAACTATGATCTCTTATTTTACACATCCTGCTTGATATAATTTATGTCAAACCCCAGTTAAAAAAACTGACAAAATGCCTTAAAACCAGTTACATAAAAAGGGTAAAGGTTAATGGGCACAATGTTAGTAGACCTTCCTGCTTTAGAATTACAAAACTGATAGCCCTTTTTTCAATGGTTAAGGCACTTCAAAATAAATGAACTGGCATTACGAGCACAATGACATTTGGGAAATCAATGCAAAGGCCTTTTAGTAAAACACTCAAGATTTCTCTCCCTGTTTAGAAAGCTGTCATTATGGCAGTGGCAGCAGTGGATCGATATGAAATCACAATAGTGACGGAGGCCATAAACACAGAAAATGTCTCAGAATACCAAACTGCCATAATTCTACTCTTACTATGTCTGCAGTATATAGTATGTCTACAGTGCACAGTATTTACTAAAATATTTTTTCTGTACGAGTGGGTAGAAAAGTTGAGTCCACTTGACCATCTGTTTCCATTGTGATGAATGAATCACATCATGAGGTGTGATTATGACTCTGTGACGAGTGGGATAATGCATGATAATGATTGATACCTGCGCCACTCTCCGGTCTCCAGTCCCATGGAGGAGCTCCGGAAGGATAAAAGGAGGACTGACTACAGTGTAAGAGAGGACCAGGGGGCTGTTTCATAAAGAATCTAAGAAAAGAGGGGTCCAAAAAAGTCCAAAACCGGACTTGAAATAAACAAATCAATCTGGACAAAAGCGGATTCATAAACGACAATTTAAGTTCATCCAATCTCATTAATTCTAGCCAGGTTCAATGAGTCAGGATAATTTGACCATGGATCAAATTGATCCAGGCATGGACTGGGAGTAAAAAACAGCCTTGAAAGGCTGTGTGATGTTTGTGTTTATGACAGGCTGTCATGTAGGATTTTCTCCTGAATAGGCCCACCACAACTACAAACAGCCGCTACTATCTCACAATATTACAGCAAACAATGTATCGCATCACAAAACCCACGGTGACCATGCTAAACAAACAAATTATAGAAACTATCACTGAAATTCTAATGGTTTCCACTACAAAAACCATCACAAACATTACAAACCATCAACTTTTAATCATTACAACTTTGAATAAATGTTTTCCTGTAGTGATGATCATCTACATAAAAAGAGCAGAAAGAAAAAATGTCAATGACTTAGGATAATAATAAGAGTAACATGTGTTAGTGTGTGTGTGTATTATTTTAATGGGAGCAATCACCTTATAGGCTACATAGAGTACATTTACTCTGTTTTCTAATTCAATATCTCAAGTATAACCCCTCGTAGAATCGCTGCTGTTTATTTATGAATGAACTGAATATTCATGTCAGACAACGCAGAGTGATAAATAACATTGGACTCAAGGACTAGGGGTGTCCTTGGATTTTACTATGTGCTATAGGGTACCTGCTCTATAGCAAGAGAGGCGTGCAAAGGTAACCTGATGCAACTGCTCAATTTTTTTTTTAGCTTCTCCCAACTGCCTTTATCTTCACCTCTTTAGCTTGCCATCCCCAGCCCTCTCTCCTTTGTGTCAGTTTCAGTTTATTGTGAGCAAAAATAGATTGCATTAGCGCCCCTTTTGTCGGCCACCAACGTCACTTAATTTGACACATTTTCTTTTATGATGAAGCAACAGCAGTTCTGGACTTCCCCAGAGCATCCAGATAGCCAGTCCGCCCCGATCGATCTACCGTGGCAAACAGTGAATATTTGTGCTGTTTCATGCATTTGAGACATTCATCAGCGCATAACTGACACAACACAGGTTTATTTTTCATCTGTATGTTAGAAACTCATGCAAAATATCCATTTTGCTGTCAGGAGAGGGCCAGACTTACATGACTGAATGAGCTCTGCTGCACGCAGTCCATGCTAAACAGATAGACCGCAATTGAACAATGGCGCAATAATTCTAAATAAAATATGCATTCTGCTAAAATATTTGTTGAACATTAAATGTGACAAATGTAGAATTTAAAATCTACATTAACCTGTAATTTTTATGATAGCAGTTACTGTAAATCAAATGTAAGCTAGGTAATACAGCTCTAATTACTATAGCTAAAATGAATGCATGTGTATTCCTCTTATTATATAAAATGTAGTGTTTTATATTATTTATTTTAATTTTTTTTGCCTGCTCTGAACCAGGTTAGTTTCCCAGCATAAGTTGCCAAAGTGACTGACATTTAGCTATGGTAAATTAGCTTTTTGAAACTAAATCAAGGGAAAATAAGAAAACGAGTCAATCTTTTGTTCTTTATCTGGCTTGGTGTTCATCTTCAGTTCTCTCTTCACAGCAGTTCAGTCAGTGTACTGTTTGAGTGCATGCATTACTCTGGGATATTGGTTTGTTTTAACTCAGAGGGAGTGTCAGCCACATTAAAAAAGTTAACAGCTCAAGTCATTTGCGGATTAATGCTTATTGGAGATGCAAACCGTTTAAAACGATTCAGTTCGATTTGGTGAACTGGTTCAAGAAGATCCGGTTACATCGAATGATTCGTTCGTGAACCGGATATCAAAAACTGCTTTATTTTGAACTCTCTCACAACAGACACGGAAGAGAAAACAATGATGAAGAAAGTTTTGTTATTTTTGGACCAAAATTTATTTTCGATGCTTCAAAATATTCTAACTGACCCTCTGATGTCACATGGACTACTTTGATGATGTTTTTCTTACCTTTCTGGACATGGACAGTATACCATACATACAGTTTCAATGGAGGCGGACTAAATCTAAAATATCTTAAACTGTGTTCTGAAGATAAACGGAGGTCTTACGGGTTTGGAACGACATGAGGGTGAGTTGTTAATAACATAATTTTTGGGTTTTCACCTTTTTGGGTGAACTAACACTTTAAGTACTCAAATAGAGGACTGACACACATGCTGTGTGAATGTATTGAAGTCATGTGACAAAACAGCATTCTAAGAGTACTTCTTTCAAACATTTGTAGTTGTGTACCTAATGTTTCATACATAATTGTTAAGGAATAGTGTGCATTATATAGTGTAGACCTGCTTGTGAAAAGAAATAATTATGATAAACTAAAGAGTGCTGGGTAGTGTCACGTTACACACATGAGGAACGCAGGAACGAAGGAGCGAGGAGACACAGAATAAAGAAATCAAAAGAGTATTATTTACAAGGGCATGCAGGGAATCAAAGGACTCAAAACATCAGGATGACGTTTGATGGTTGACCTACACACAGGTAAACAGGGTTTAAATACAAGGGCAAAATAGGATAATTAAACACAGCTGGAGCCAAATAAACATAATGGGGACAGGAACAGGCAACCCAAATAAAGGCATGGGGGACAAAACACACACAAAACCTGCCCCAACCTGGGGTGGCTCTGGAGGCCTCTTTGAGCAGGGTTACCAGACTAGAGGCCTCCAGAGCAGGCCCCATGGTGGATCTGTCAGCTCCGGGCACAAGGCAGAGTAGGGAACACAGGAGGACATGACGGAGTAGGGAACATAGGAGGACATGACGGAGTAGGGAACATAGGAGGACATGACGGAGTAGGGAACATAGGAGGACATGACAGAGTAGGGAACACAGGAGGACATGACGGAGTAGGGAACATAGGAGGACATGACAGAGTAGGGAACACAGGAGGACATGACAGAGTAGGGAACATAGGAGGACATGACGGAGTAGGGAACACAGGAGGACATGACGGAGTAGGGAACATAGGAGGACATGACGGAGTAGGGAACATAGGAGGACATGACGGAGTAGGGAACACAGGAGGACATGACGTAGTAGGGAACATAGGAGGACATGACGGAGTAGGGAACATAGGAGGACATGACAGAGTAGGGAACACAGGAGGACATGACGGAGTAGGGAACATAGGAAGACATGACAGAGTAGGGAACACAGGAGGACATGATGGAGTAGGGAACATAGGAGGACATGACAGAGTAGGGAACACAGGAGGACATGACGGAGTAGGGAACATAGGAGGACATGACGGAGTAGGGAACATAGGAGGACATGACAGAGTAGGGAACACAGGAGGACATGACGGAGTAGGGAACATAGGAGGACATGACAGAGTAGGGAACACAGGAGGACATGACGGAGTAGGGAACATAGGAGGACATGACGGAGTAGGGAACACAGGAGGACATGACGGAGTAGGGAACATAGGAGGACATGACGGAGTAGGGAACATAGGAGGACATGACAGAGTAGGGAACACAGGAGGACATGACATAGTAGGGAACATAGGAGGACATGACGGAGTAGGGAACATAGGAGGACATGACAGAGTAGGGAACACAGGAGGACATGACGGAGTAGGGAACATAGGAGGACATGACAGAGTAGGGAACACAGGAGGACATGATGGAGTAGGGAACATAGGAGGACATGACAGAGTAGGGAACACAGGAGGACATGATGGAGTAGGGAACATAGGAGGACATGACAGAGTAGGGAACACAGGAGGACATGACAGAGTAGGTGAACACAGGACGACATAGTGGTACAGGCAGTTCAGGGCAGAGTAGCCTCATAAGGCACCTGCCTCTGCCTCTACGGCTGGAGCCTTACTACCAACCCTCTGCATAATACTGCATATTATGTCAGCCCGTTACCTAAATTTAGTAATCTAGATTACATTACTAACTAAAGGTTTTCAGTATCTACTATAATTTACAATTTACAATTTGGACTACAAAATAATCTACCCAGCTGTAAAACTACGTAAAAACATACTTTAATGTTATTTCTATTGAAACTTGTCATTTTTAAATATATTTTGATTAGTCGTAGTCATGAAAGTGTGCTCTTTTCAAGTAGCCTACACTACAAGGGCACATTTAATACACTTCATTTTCACAAGGGCCTAAACCACTCTATATTCTACTCTATATTCCACTCTATATTTCGTAAGGAGTCATTTTTAATTCCATTATAATAGGCTAGCTACAGTAGATCACTTTAGAATTGCATGTGGGATGTCTCTCACAAAATCTTTGTGACTGAAACATGCATTACCATCTGAGGATATTTTGTTCCCATTCTGGCGCTAAAATGACAGTAAACAACATGCATCATATTTGTCATTATGAGAATACGAGTTACCAGCGACTGAGTGCTGTGACTGATAAGGTCAAAACTGAAAATGTGTTGAAACTTGCATCACGATGCGCGCTGTGAAACAGATTGACAGCAAACAAAAAAGGCGATTACTGTCTAACAGGAATGGAAAAAAGCAGGATCAAAGCAACATTAAACTGACTGGATGACGTGAAATCTTCAGAAGAGTTTAGGGACACCACTGCACAGATGGTTCCTACATGACAGCCTGTCATAAACACAAACATCACACAGCCTTTCAAATCACTCAGAGAGAGGGAATAGTGCACACAACAATTAAAATGTCATCCTTTACTCATTCTCATGTTTTGCAGTTGACTTTCTATTGTGAAAAAAATTGATATTTTGTAGCTTCTGAAGCTGTTCTTTTCCAAGCTAAAAAAGTGGGCAAATTATGTTTTTTGTACATTTCAGACTTTTACAAAGCTATTGCATGGTTTCCAAATGTTGTGCATAGTGCATTAACTGTATTTGTTTCATCCTTTTTCAGAGTTTGAAAGGTCATGAATGATATGGAAAAGAACAACCTTTATTTATTTATTTTTTTGTTTTTACAGATTCAATGTATTCACACTTTTATATCTAATTTAGCAGATGCGCTCTTGTTCAGAGTAAACTAAAGACTTTTTGGATATATGAAGGATGCAGTACTACTCTATAGGTACTCAAGATTAACATGAGATTAGGTTAAACTGTGTATGTTATGTACCCTTTAAGTTAAGTGCCTTTTTCAAGAGTAAATTAGTGTTAACAGATCCTAGTCTCATTTTACATATCATCCCTTCTGGGATTCAAACCATTGACTTTCAGATTATTAACCAAGACCTTTAAGATCTACCATCATTGTGTTTTTCCTTCATGGGGACTGCAGTAATACTAGACCAAACTGAGTATGTTTGCTGGTACTATCCACAAAGAAGGTTTTAAAATTTATGTATTTATTATTACAGACATAAATCTCATTTTTTGTTAAAATACACAATGCAAAATGCATTTATGGAATGTTGATGCAGAATAATGTAGAACACACTAATTCAAAAAACCATCATGGTAAGACACAAAAGCTGTAATATAAAGCCCTAATATATATATATATATATATATATATATATATTATAGGAAGAAAATGAATAAATAAATAAGACGATAAAAAAACTGTGAACAAATGTGAACTTTACATTCAATAAATGTCTTTATTGACTGGCTCTTTTCCTATTTCAAAACGTGTACATGTAACAGTACTTTACTGTAAAATGGCATAGCATAGTTTTTTTATTATTATTATAAAGAACTTACTGTTAACCAACTAACTAGCTTAGTGTTAACCAACTACCTAGCTATTTAAAGATGGCATATCAGACATGTAGCCTGTGCATGTGTTTGAGTGAGTTTATGTGTGCAGGAGCTGAACTGGGCCTTCATTTAACAAATTTGTGCTTGTTTTTTGTGCTTAACTGACAGTGATCCCTAGGGGATTTTATTTGATTGTTTGTTTTGAGGGTTCTTGCTGGCCCAAGTAAAAAATAAAAATCCTAAAGTCACTATGATTTATTGTTCTCTATTTTTTGTTCTTTCAGGTGCAAATCATAAGCCTGGGTGCTTAAATCATATGGCTTGTCGAACAGAAGTGTGTTGTTGGTTTTTTAAGGCATCATTCATATTTGCGGAATTAAATAATGGGGTTAGAAGTTTGTTCAAATTACCAACTCTGAGTAATAATAGTGATGCTTGACTTGGCAAAAACACCGTAATTGAGACTGAATCTTCAGGTGATTTATTACATAAAAGACAAATCAGCCTCATTCTCACCCAGAGTGAAATATAGAGACATATTTCACAACTGACAAATGAAAAATGGCCTCTAATGGATCCTTCTCCAATTATACTATATTATGCATGCTTCTTCTTGATGTGAGGGATGAGACACAAATATTCTCCAATATTTCTTAGGTAAATTTCAGGATTATGTAGCTGTGATCATCAGTGCTTTATGCGTCCCTGTGTTCATCTCTATTCATTACTGAGCTTGCTGATTGATGAGCAGCTCTTCATGAAAGGTTCGCAGAGTCACTGAGGAGTCACAGAGAGATGCTGTTAGGTTTTAAGATACTCGGGAGGATTTCGTGTTAGAGCTAATGAAGAGCAAAAGAGAGAGATTGTAACAGATATAGTAGCTGAAGCTCCTCTTTCTAGTTTTCTTTGGAAATGGGAATCACAACACATTAGCAGGAATGAAATTTCTTGTCTTACAATTAAATGGCATTCTTAATTAAAGAGGTCGCAAGCTGAGAGATCAAACTTTCCTTGTTCTTTTGACATATCTATGTACTATAAAAACATCATGTATGTTTCAGACCTCAAAACGGTCTTGTTAGTTAAAAAACAAAAAAGCTGAAAATTTATTTTTGAATTTGTCACATGCTGACATCATATTGGAATGAAAGACAAAGAAAGAAAATCAATGGCTACTTCTACATTATTGCCTCTTTAGCCACGCCTACTGATTTGCAGAGCAGGAAGAGAGGAAATACTAGACAGATGCAAACACAGGATTACTGCATCAACAAAACCATAGATATTTTCAGAGGATAATAAGACATTGTGTACTTTAACCAGGGTACAGTTAAAGACCACTATGATTGGCTGTTTGGCTTAGTGAACCAGTGAATGAGAATAGGTGATGAAAGCAATGACAACGTCAAGATGGGACACAGAAGTATTCCAGTAGGCGAATATTTTCATGCCATTTGTCTGGAATGAACAAATTGAAGACCAAGTAATCGATGTGATTCTTATTCAAAATGGTAAGAAAGCACTGCTTTGTCCACAGTTTGCATATCCACAGTCCTAGTTTTGCTTCCCATTTTGAATAACAAATATAGACTACTGCCACCTCTGTGTATGGAGAATTATTTTCTCTCACACAGGAGCAGCACGTACATGCTAGTTGGCTATTGACTGTGTCTTTGACGTGTGTTCAGGAGCAACTTTTGGCTTAGATGCATACGACGTTGAGGTGACAGCACAGTTGGCTTTGTTTGTCGCTAGTACTTTGATGTTGATTTGATGATTCACAGCCTTTAAATGCTCAATGGTGCACGATTTATTGGCTCACACGTTCAGCAGGTGACTCTGAGGAGAGCACCTCTTCTCTGCAGGAGATTGGCAGGAGATTGTCTGGGATTGTCCTCCAGGGATATGAAATGCCAAAGCCACTGGTGTTTGTGAGCAGATGCTTCAGCAGAGAATGTGTAAACCACTAAAGACCTGCTGCTAAACTGGCTTCTGATATTTCATTATGAATTCGGGGATTGTTTCACCCACCCACATCTTTCATCTAGATACTTGAGAGAATGGGGGGAAAAAAAAGGACACAAACGCATCACAATATCATGCAGGGCTCTGTTAACATTCATTTCTGAGTGCTGTATTATATTCGAACCCTTCCATATTGATAAAAGACATGATTAATACGAACAGGAATGATCTCAAAAATGGGGGTTGCATTATAAATCTCATCAGCCTCTCTAAAATAAACATGGTTAATCTCATCACTTTACAAATGCCTAGCATTTATGGATGCATTTATATGAGATATCATTTGAAAGTTTAAAAAGTAGACTTCCAGAAATGTCAGTAAATAGAGCATTTCAGTTATATTTTAGTTAGGTCTAAAATATTGTTTCGATAATGTTAAAAATAAGAATGCAATATATGGTAACACTTCAGTTTAGGGACCAGTTTTCACTATCAACTAGCTGCTTATTAGCATCCATATAAACTAGCATAATCGGGACGTGTCTACATTGTGACCAAGGTTTGTAAATAGCTAACTGCATCTGGCAGTGGCGGATCCTGGCATGTGCAGGTGCCTAGGGCAGCTTTCTTCTCCTCTTTATTCTTCATTTATGCAGTTTATATGGCACTATAGCCTATATGACATGTATCAAGAGTGCATAATGTTACATGAGTGACCAAAGGTCTGGAATTCATGGCAGCTTTCATCGGCCAAGGCCCAGCCATGAGGCCATTTGACCGACATGTCAAACAACCAATCACAGTTTTTTTCATTCATCGCCACGTTTCGAGGCATGGAAATTTCGCCACAATAACAGACCAGTTTGTAAAACTCTCGTATATATTTTGAGGATTCCATCCCGCAAACTTTTAATATTTCACATACTTTTGAAAATCCAGCGTTTAGTTGATCCTGATAAGCTCTCGTCATCATAGTTGTAAACACGATGGCTTTCTTCTTTCATGAGGGGGTTCGGCACCACGGTGCCGTCGTTGCACATCTTTGTTTCCAGGTGGAACGTTAACAAACGAAACACATGTCTTCAACCAATCAGATGAAGACTTCAACACTCCTGAAGTGTTTCCACTTTTGTGTCCCATATGCATCAATTAGCCAACGGTCCATGGATGTGACGTCTGAGGCTGAGACTACATGATCGTAGTGCGCGAGGATGAATCTTTCCACTCGCAAGTGGATTTCCTTCACTCACACAAAACTGGACGCTTGCTTTTAAATATAAATTGTTCTTTTATAAATTGGCTCTGCTTTCGCTCAGATGTTACGTGTACACTTAAACGTTGTCTTCGCATGACTGACGACCTGTAGAGCTTTTTTTCTAATTCAGGTGAGGAGTAGGCTTATCTCACTAAATGGAAGCAAACTGATTATAGTCAGACTTCCCTAGTTATTTATTTTATTAACAGCCTACTTATTTTAGTTAAGTGCTTAAATTGTAAATATGCATTTATTAAATTATTTTATTTAATGCATTTGTAGGCTATTTTGTTGTTTTTGTATATAGTTTTGCAATAAAAGCGTTTCAACCAGGTTCCAGAAATGCTTCTGAAATTAGTGAGGGTGCTCATTTTCACACACTTTGTCCAGTGTATAGCTATGGTTATCACTATGTCAATCACTGCAATCACTCGAAGAGTGTGCGAATCCCGCATACATATGCTGACATCATTCCCAAAACAAAGTTCTACATTTTAAATGGATTATAGACTAATAAAAATGCAAAGAGTGCTCATAACCACCAAAAAGCTGTCACTCTTTGTTTAGTGAATGTATACACAATGTATTATAACATACAACCCCCCCACCACCACCACCAGTATCTGACGGCAGAGATTGAGTAAGCTACTGTCAGATTTTGCCAAATTGTAAAAATTTTTTCACAATACTACTGTTTTTAGTGCATTTTGGTTGAACAGAATTAAGCTTGTTATGTTATATTTGGCTATGATGTGCTGAAAAGTAGAGATTGATAGAATATTCGCACTGCGATCATGCAAAACAAATCTTAGCAAAATACACCAATTATCCTCCAATAAAGTGTGTGTGTGTGTGTGTGTGTGTGTGTGTGTGTGTGTGTGCAGGGAAGTTTAGTGAGACCTACAAGTGCACATATATTGGTTGCTGCATCGCTGAGTGCTGCCATGGTTACATCAATTCATTACATGTTTGTTTGTTTGTCCATTCGTCTCATTTCCTGTCCTCGTCCCCCATCCGAGACCAGCTCAGCAGAGTGATGTGACTTATGAACGTGTATTTGAAGCGTGTATCTGCTCTCTTCATCTGCTGGATGCATTACAGATAAGAAACACACATACTGCCGCACAAGACTTATAACCATGAGGAAGAGTCTGACATGCAGCAGGGCGCTTACTGGAGCGTGCTGCTCTCTGTTTATTATCTCACTCTCTCCGTCTCTGTCAGACTAAACACGCACACACATTGTAGAAAAGCTTGTTTCAGCAGAGAGGGCCAAATGCAGATCACACTGCGTAAGACTGCTGATTACTTCACAAAAAGAGAAGAGTGTTTAGGGATGTCAGCACTGCAAAATAGGCAGTTTCTGAATTGTTTTTGCCCTGGTCAACTCTGGAAGAAATCATTTCTTTTTGCTGTCATCTTGAATATAAGTCTGTGGAATACAACTACTCTTTAAATGAACATTACAGTTTTATCACATGAATGTTTCAGGTTCAGAAAAAAAACAAAAAAAAATAGTTTTTTTTGGCTTAAAGTTGATTATGACAGAATACAATTTAGACAACAATGAAGTAACAATAGAAGTAAACTGGATCAACATGGCAATGGCTCCATCCAAAACATCATCTACTTTTGAATAAGTATTTACTTTGCAACTGTGTCAAACCGTATTTTCTATGTAGTATACATTTGTGTAGTACGTATGAATGTAATCTAGACATACTGTACTACCTTTGTCATGTTGTCATTGTCAGTTCTCTGCCATTTACAACATCTCTCATGTGGTCTCATGGGATAATAAAATGTACATTAGAGCCTGACTTCATAATCTCATAGTAGTAAATCATCTGGGAAATATGCATAAATCAGTGGCAGCCATTGTGTAACTTGTATTCTAGTACTTAACTATTTCAATGACAGCATTTTTTTTTAAAGTCAGCCCCAGTATTTATGATAATTAAAAAAAATAATAATAATAATTGAATGGCCCCCAGAATATTCTGTTGTATGAATATCAGAACATATACTATATGACAGAAAGAGAGCCTCTGCTTAAATAATAATAATAATCACATTTTATTAAATTGATATTTTGGTAGAGGCTATGTCCGGATTGGTATCAGAATGATGATCAAACCATAGACCAAGCAGTGGTGCCTTTCCCAAAAGCATCATTAGCTAACTATGGTTGTTAGTTCCATTGAACTCATTTGGTAACCACAGAAGTTGCGACCATCGCTGGGAAACGCACCCCAGATCGAGTCAATCAACTCCAGCAAAACACAGTCCTATACCCTTTTTGATGATGGTGTTAGCTTAGGTCAGGCATAGTGTACACTCTGCAATTTTCAGCAGATTCTTGTCTGATTTATGAGTTGTAACACTTATTTTTGAGTTGGGCCAAATTTCAGCTTTGTCGTGGATCTTTTGACATGCAGTGTGCGGGGGCAACAAGAGTTGATTAGCCTCTCCTGGCCATTATCATTAGAATTTTTGACATGTTGAATTTTTGTCGCCCCTTGTTAGTCGACTCACAGTTGAAGCATAACTACGAACCGACTGATCTAAATTCTGTGTTTTTTCCTTCACTGTGCCTGTGTGAAATCGTGGCGACACGGCATGTCGTTTGGACAGAAGTAATGGATGCTACTGTCACCTAGTGACCAACGTTACATAAAATAAATCAGGTCCCAGCCACAGAAACAAAACAGACAGTCAATGTGCGGATACAACAAATAGTCTTTATTGGGACAGCAAGCACTAACTAGAAATAGTTTTACGTAGGGGGAAGAGTTCACTAAAATGATGTCTCTGAAGCCGTATGGAAAGAGGCTAAGGTTCGGTGGCTTCACGACAGTTCGCTCCAGCGGTCCTCCCTCCAAAAAGTCAAGCGGACACGTCCAGAAGGACACGGCAGTCGTCCGACCCACAGGGAAACGTTAAGGTACTCTCGGCGGCAAACAGCAAACGCTGAGGGAGATTCCGGTGTAACCAAGGCAGTCTTCACAGCAACACTGGGCCCAGGGATCCAAGGTGGATAATCCAGAGGCTAGAAGAGAGCACCACGAATGACCACCAACATCACAGATAGCGGGTCACACTTACACTGTAGTACGATAAAATATAATTACGGCCCTTCAGGCAGCATTAGAGAGCGTTGAGGGAGGTTCGAGGATTAGAGAGCGTTGAGGGAGGTTCGAGGATAGCCACAGTCTTCAGGACAATGCCAACCACTGGAACCATAATACAGGTATTGCTGAGGCTAAAAGCAAACGACCACAATGAACACCAACACCACAGAAAATGGACACATTCACAATGTGTGGTAATAAAATATATTTACGGCCCTTTAGGCAACATTAGAGAGCGTTGAGAAAATTCAGCTGCAGTATACCGGTGGTCAAACAGAAATGCCTGGGAACTTGGGCTTCGTGTACAGAGCAGGGAAGTGCAAAGAACACAAAATGGCAGCAGAACAGCAGCCACCAGGCAAGACCCCTCTTTGTTCCAAAGAGTCAGTTTTTATCTCCTTCAAACTAGGCATGGCCAGCTGTTAGAGAATTACTCACTAATTGCCATTATCAGCAGCAATGCAGAGGCAATAATAAAGTTACTCAAATCACAGGAAGTGTCGTCCAAATATGGGCAAAAAGGTGGAGCATGGTTACAAGTTCTAATGAATTAATTAAGTCACATTAGCAGGGAGGAAGCACAGTCCAAATATGGGCAAAATAATAAAACAGGAAGCGGGTTGCCAGGTTTGTCCATTAATAGGTGTCTATAAAGAATCAAGCAGAGCAGATTAAGAAATAGAAACCCACTACAAATTTGATGCAAATGCACAGTAAATAACCACTACAATTCAGAGTGCCAATATATTAATGCACACAGTAAACACCATCACACATGACACTGCACAATAAGGCCCAAATGTCTCTGATCAAAAACAAACAAAATACTGAGTCAACCCTTGACATTTCCCCCCCACTTTTCTAGTGGTCGTCCCGACACTATCTATATGTGCCCGTACCTGGTTGGGGGCTGACCCCTGGTGGATCTTTGTGACCACCTTACTGCCCCACTTGTTGGACTCACAGGGAGGCTTGGCAGACAGGGCACCGTTTCAGGCTGTATTATATGCTCCGATTCACCCATCAGTTCTTCGGTCAACAGGCTTGGGGTCTGTGCCGTTGGGTCTACTCCACTAGCTGCAGTCAGCAGATCTCTCTCTGGGTTCGGTATGACTGAAGTGGTGGTGGGCATATGGCCAGTCAGCTGTTGCTGATGGGTGAGTGGAGTGACCATGGTCGGATACCAGGACATGGCCTGTGGTCGGCTTGTAGACGGTTCCTCTTCTGAGGGCTCCTCTCTTGGCATGTTAATGGGGCAACAGCACAGGTTATTACGGTGAATGGTCTTAGAGGGGCCTTCATGACCTACTGGACGAATTACATAGACCGGTCGATCAGCTCGAGGTCGGGCTACCACCACCCAAACATCCGGACCCCAACGCGGTGCCAGCTTGCCCTTTACACGCCTGCGGAAATTCCTTGGGAGGACTCGTTCCCCTGGCAGAAGCGTATCCACTTTGGCCCGTCGGTCATACCTTTGCTGGTCCTTTTGTTGTTGCCTCTCGGCATTTGCCTTTACCACGTTGTAGGCTTGTGTCAGAGTTATGTAGTGTTGCTTCACCCAATCCGACAAAGAATATCTTGGTATGGGAGGGGATGAGGTTACGACCTAGTCCACTGGGAGGCGTGCATGTCGACCAAAGACGATGAAATGAGGGGTCATACCAGTGGAACCATGGGTGGTGTTATTATAAGCCTGTAGTAATGCAGGGAGACTCTGTGGCCAGTGGTTCTGATCAGCTTCTGAAAGAGAACTAAGGAGAGACAGCAAAGTTTGATTGAACCTCTCGCACGCACCGTTACCTTGAGGATGGTAAGGGGTGGTTCGGGACTGTTTGCATCCATACAACTGGCACAGTTGTTCCATTACTGCTGACTGAAAGGCCCCCCCACGGTCAGAGAGGATCCTTTCTGGGCACCCCACAACCTGGATCACGGCACTGTACAGGGCTTTGGCTGTAGTGGTTGCTGACTGGTCCTTTGTGGGTACTGCAAAGGCATACTTAGAGAAAAGGTCAGTCATGACTAGAATATAAGGGAAAGGGTCCCCGGGTCTTCCCAGAGAGAGATAGTCTATTCCCAATACCTCAAAAGGGTAGGATGTGGAAATGGGTGCCAGGGGAGCTCTTACCTCAGGTCCAGGCTTCTGCCGGAGACAACGAGGACAGGTCGCCGTCCAAGTCTCCACGCTCTTCAGCATGCTGGGCCAATAGAACCGTCTCCTCAGAACTGACCAGACCTTCTCTGCACCTTGATGGCCCAAGCTTTCATGATATTGTTGCCATAGCTCTCGTGCTTCCTGCTCCAGGATCAACACTTGCCAGTATATCTCACCAGTCCTTGGGTCGGTGCATCGGCGTTGCATTTGGTTGCCATGAATTACAATACGTTCCCACTCACGCAGGAGTCGCTTTACATATTGAGGAGCCCCTTTTTGTTCATGAGGTGGTGGAAGTTTGTTTACAGATTTCCAGGTCCACAGGAGCTGCAGTCCTGGGTCCTGAAACTGGCAATTGTACCACCGGTCCGGAGTCTGGTGAATGTCCTCCACAGGATGGACCGAATCAGCTGGCTCAGCCACCACCCTTAACCCAGCTTCAACACACTCGCCTGGCAACCTGGAAAGGGCATCAGCATTTTTATTAGTTCTACCAGGGCGAAACTTGATGGTATACCGATAGTTGGCCAGCTGGTTCACCCAACGTTGCTCCACAGCTCCCAGGTTGGCAGTGGCTAAGTGTACAAGCGGACTGTTGTCTGTAAAAACGTCAATGGTGGCCCCCCACAGATAATTCTTAAACTTCTCTGTTACGGCCCATTTCAGATCCAAAAGTTCGAGTTTGAATGAGCTGTAATTTTGGTCGTTTCTTTCTGAGAGGTGCAAACTCCGACTGGCAAAAGCGATGACTCTTTCTTGTCCATCCTGTTCTTGGGCCAGTACTGCTCCCAAGCCCTCCAGGCTGGCATCAGTAAACAGTCTAAAGGGTAGAGAGAAGTCAGCGTATGCAAGGACTGGGGCACATACCAAGGCTTTTTTTAGCCTGTCAAAGGAGTCCTGGCAAGTTTGAGTCCAATTCACCTGAATTTTTCCTTGGTGATCAGTGGCCGTTCCCTTCAGCAAGGCATGAAGAGGGGCAGCAAGTTGGGAAAAGCCATGAATAAATCTTCTATAATACCCTGCAAAGCCCAGAAAGGAACGCACCTGTTTAATAGTTTGTGGGACAGGCCATTCCTCCACCACAGCGGTCTTCTGAGGATCAGTCGCTACTCCTTGGTTACTGATGACATGGCCCAGGTAGGTTACCTGTTGCTGAAACAACTTGCACTTCTTTGGTTGTAACTTCAGGCCATGATCATACAGCTTCCGAAACACCTGTTCCAAGTGGTGAAGATGGCTGTCAAAGTCAGGTGAGAACACGACCACATCATCCAAATAAATTAACAAAAAGTCATGCACCATGGACCCCAAGCACCGCTGCATAAGCCTCTGGAAGGTTGCTGGTGCGTTGCACAGGCCAAAAGGCATACGGTCAAACTCATAGAGACCCATTGGGGTAGTGAATGCGGTCTTCTGGCGGTCTTGGGGGTCCATTTCAACTTGCCAGTATCCACTAGCAAGGTCAAGTGTGGAATACCATTGGGCCCTCTTCAGCCCTGTGAGGGACTCTTCGATGCGAGGTAGTGGATATGCATCCTTGTGAGTAACTGCATTAAGCTTACGATAGTCCACACAGAACCTCCAACTGTCGTCTTTCTTTTTAACCAGGACTACCGGTGCTGCCCATGGACTGGAGCTTTCACGGATGCTGTACCGCATTGGTTCTGCCAAAGTCATCATCATGCAAGGCGAACACGCTGTCCCACTTCTTTAAGAGCTGCAGAATGCGTTGGTGTTGATCTGAGTTCAGGCCATCTCCCTCAATAGCAAAGATAGGATCTGTAGGAGTAGAGAGTTCAGAAAGGTTAGTCACAGCTCGAATTGCCACTTCCACAGCTCCAGAGGAGTCAGGCTGGACCACTAACTCCCGTCCCACTTGGACATCACACTCGTCAGTCTGCGTCACCTTAGCCAATGGTCGGCGCAGTGGGACCTCTATGGGATAGGGATTTGGGTTGCACATCCTCATTGGCAGCTTGCCTCCGCTTACCACCACTAGCGACCGTGCTACATACCACTCCCCATCTTGGTCCTCGAGGGGTTCTATTAATGCATTGTGGACTGCCTTGGGGGCTCTTTCCTGAAGTTGAGCACATACCACCATCTCAGACTCAGGGGGGATAACCACTGGTGGCTGCCGGGGCAGTTGAGCAACCCCTTGAAAGGGAATGGCGTGCCCTTCAGCCGTCACCCTCTGGCAGACAGAGAAGGCTTGTTCCCAAACTTGACCTGCTACAGGCGACACAAGAGACTTGAAAGCTGACAACCCAGGGTGTTTGCCCTTGGCCAATTCATCCCAACAGTGTGCAATTACATTCATTCCCAGAATGGCATGGTCTGCTCCCATGCATCCATCTTCAACCACCACCATTCCCTTCTGTGGAACCTGGACACTACAAAGTTCTGGGTTCGGGGGTCTCACATGTTTATTTCACTCGTATCTTGGAAACAGTCAAGAAGTATTTCAGTAGATGTGTAATAGTGTCCCCTACTATAAAACAATGAAAACATACAGTAGATGGCTGGAAAATGTCATCAGTGGTGAGGTAGGAGTCAAAGTACTTGCATTGCTCAGTAGGAATGTTTTTTTATTTGAGCTGTGTGGCCTAACCTTTTTTTTTTGTGATGAGACTCCTACTACAGATCAACTTCTGCTTATGAATTACCAATAATTCCTGTAAATGAGTTTTTGCAAGGTAAAAAAATAAAATAAAACTATTAGGTTTACCAGTGATATGTTGTCATAACATTAAAGTAATACATGAATCTGTATCATTTTACAGTCAGTGTTAGCATGTTATCCAACAACATTAGGCACGTCTCAATTTGGTTACTATTCTAAGATGTTTGGTAGTACAAGCAGTGAGAATAGCATAGTAAATATAAATTATAAATTATATAAATTTTAAGAACAATTCAAATACCTGGATGATGCAATTGATTAATAAATAAAAACAAAGTCTACAATGTTGCATGACAAACCACCATCGAAATGTCATACATGATTGAAACAACACGGAGTATCTCATTTATAACTGTGTCCTTTCCTTTTTTTTAACTGCAGTACTTTTTAAAATGAAAACAGCGAAGGTTTGTGAAATCAGTTGGTTCCAGTGTTGTTTGGACGTTCATCATATCTTTATTTGTATTCTACAAAAGAAAGAAAATCATACAGGTTTGATACTACATGATGACATAATTCTGCAATTTGACTGACCTGTCTCTTTAACCATGGCAAAATCACTGTGTCCTCACCAGTAATGATGCAATAAAGTTACAAGCAACAGTACATTTTATTGACTGCTTGGTTTCTATTTCAGTGGTGTCATGCTGGTTAGCCATGAATTCTATTTGGTCTTGCATCCTGCCTCTCATAGCTGTAAATTAAACTTCTAATATGTCCTGACTGTAATTGTAATTGTACCATGCATCATTTTATAGACAGTTAATACAGTGTATTGGTGCATTTAGAACATCTACTAATCTATGCTAACTGTCAAAGCTAACATGAGTTTCCATACATTTTAAAGTTTAGTCTTGGATAAAATTATTGAATGCTGTGAAAAAGTGGAAAAAGGCACCAGCGGGATGTTCAAAATTTGTTTTGAATGTGACTTTTTGTTTGTGCAGGGTAAAAGTCAAGAGAGATGTTTTCTTATGAGAGTGTGTCGGAACAGGTCAGTTGTGAATAATAAATTCAGGAGAAATTGTTTGTAGTTGTATTAATGTGGCTGAAGCGGTGTGGCAGAACAGCTTTTCCATCTCTGTGGTCCATTAATGACCGAGAGCCGGCCAGAGTTACCTGAGCCCAGATGACCTTGTGCTGAATGTGTTCAAAGCGCACCAGAATAGAGCTGATAAGAGACCAATTTGCCATCCCCTGCTTGCTCCATCAATCATGTGTCATTGTGTGTGTGTGTGTGTGTGTGTGCATTCAGTCTCAAAGCTCTCACAAACACCATCTTCATCACCAACAAATAAGAAGAAAAGTGTAGACAATGTAAGTGACCCATGCATTATCCCATGAGTAAAGCTCAAGGCTTGCTGTTTTACACTGACCTTTGTGTCCTACAAAAACAAAGTGTTTGTGAAATGGGAGACTGTGGAAAAAGAGGAAAATAGTCCAACCAGACATGAGCTTTATGTGATCATTTACTCACCCCTCTGCTGTAGGTATCTGCAGGTTCATGTATGGAGCATCAAGATGTGGTGAACCAATTCCGACACCAATGATACTAAATAGAGATTAAATTAGAATCGAAAAATTAGAAGTTAAGATGAATTAGAAATTAAATACTATTGGTCCCACTATATTAAGTGGCCTTTACTACAATGTACTTACATAAAAATAAATACATTTAAACAAACAATACATATAAAGAAATAAATAAATAATTAAATTAAATTAAAATAAGTGCAATGTACTCATTGTGTTCATACTGTATTGCAAAACACTTTTGCTGCTATTGATGTAGAATATGGATTTATGGATAAGGTTAGGAACAGGTTTGGTGGTATGGGTAAGTTTAAACGTGGGTTACGGTGTAATGAATGGGCCACAAGTGTAACTATAAATATAATTACAGAAATTAATTACACATGTAAATACATGCAGGTAAGTACTATGTTAAAATGTGTGTACACAATGATTGCATTGTACCTTATATAATGTAAAGTGGGACCTTTTATTAATAGTCATGGAAAGTTTCTAAATATAAAAAGAGAAAATTTTGAACTTAAGATTTTAAATTAGTATATAAAACGTTTTTATTATAATATATAAGTTTCTGTGTATGTATTTACATACTGCATGTGTGAGTGTTTTTAAGTGGAGAGAGAGAGAGAGAGAGAGAGAGAGAGAGAGAGAGAGAGAGCTTTTCCTATAATTTCTGTTCAAAACATGTTCAGAACTAATTAATTTACTCCCCATACACCATGTACTCTTTCTTTTGTGTGGAAGTGTGATGAAGGTGATTATCTGGATCACATCCTCCAAGTCTACAGTCTCATTAGCACAACACACTGCTGTACGGAAGAATATGAACTCTGTATGACAACATAACGTTCTCCTACTGTGTCCTACATTTTTTTTTTCAGCAGCTCTGTATTTTCCTTTGGTTTTCCTTGTATAGTTCAGTCGAAACAGATCTATGGAAGCACAGAACACATGAGGTGGAATAATATGAAATTAAATCAATTTTGAACGTTGCGTTTTAACGCGTTATGCTGTACATATATTGAGTTATCTCTCTCTCTCTCTCTTTCTCTCTCTCTCTCTCTCACACACACACACACACACACACACACATTCTGCTTTGTGTGAACTATCAAGAGGTTATTGTTCTGACCACTGTAATGAAGATGCACCCACCATTGCAGAAAATGGTTTTGAAGTCCAAATCAATTTCAATTCTGCATGTCCTATTTTCAAACATAATTTCAGTACTGTAAGAGACAGATAGATCATGATCCCACAGGGCCCTAGTAGTCAGCTAGGGCGGAATCCTCTGAGTGGCCCTAGGGACCCTAGTGGTCGGTGCAGAGGAACGTAACCATAGCAACAATACACTGAATGACTGCTTTCCTTTAGGAACTATATTGGACAGAACACTGACAAAAGTGCGCTGTTACAGCTTCTGAAATCTGAACCTGTCCTACAGATATTTCTGTCTTTCACAGTCTTGCTCTCTCACTCTCTTTCTGTGTCTCTCCGGGTCTCTGAGCACAAGCGTCATCACACCTGTAATCTGTCTTCCTGTCCAAAGGGTAATGACAATGAGAGGGTCACCGGTAATGAAATGTCAGTGAAACACAAGCTCCCTCAGCTGTACAGAGCCTCGCTCAACAGGAGTAGTGCAGTAATGACGGTGCAAGAGTAATGCAAGATGGTGCGTGATTCTAGCTGTGTTCCAATTCAAACTGTATTCACTATTCAGCATGGGATATCAAACTAAAAATGACTGAAAGAGATACATTTTATTTGGTTTATTTACAATGTACAGGATTAATAGTCTAGAATTAAACTAGCATCACACACATGCATTGTTTATCACTTGATAATGGCAGAAGATCTATTTATTTGGAGGAGTAGATTTGTTGAATAAAGTTGTTATTTTTGTTATCACACAAAAGGCAATCTCGCTGCTTTGTAAAATTAATGAATCAACAAATGAATCAGGTCCATAATATATTCTGGTGCCATATCATAGAAGGCTTTAAAAATGTAAAGCAAAACATTATATTCAATCCGATTTTTTTTACCATATGCCAATGCAGTTTTTCCAAAACTAGAGTAATATGCTCCCTTTTCTTTGTACATGTAAGGGGCCTCGTAGCTGTCGAAAATGGGAGGCGATAAATGCATGAATTACTACAGTATCTCAAGAATAGCAAAAGACAAAAATTATTTTTGAAATAGTCCTCAACTGAAAGAAGCAACTTTTTACCACACATTTAATCTGATGATCAAACGTTAGAGCTGAGTCAAAAATTAAACCCCTATTTCTTAATTGGTTCTGCTCATTAGTTTTCCATGTACCTAACATATCGTTTATGTCACAGTCAACCTTATTTGGGCCAAAAATTATTACTTCAGATTTACTCGCATTAAGCTGAATGCAATTTTGCTCTAAACAGCACTTCACATCCTCAAGACATAACAAAGATGAATAAGAAGTTGATCCTTCAGACCTTATAGGCAAATAAATAAATAAAATAAATGAACTATACCTTTAGAGGTAAACTGTATTTAAGATGGTGCCGGTGTGTGTGGCATGCCGTCTCCCCTCTGTGCTATTAATGATGTCTTTACTGTCTCTGCTGTTTTTATGTTGTCATTCATTGATCGCTTACGATCGCCTAAAACTCATAGACATTTCTTTTTCCATGCCAAAGCTTTTTGGGATCCACTCTGATTTAATTAACTATGAGTTTTACTCACCATCCCTGCAGTTAAATCTACCGCGTTATCTACACCGATGTACACGGATTGTCCCGTGTACATCGTCTGGGCTCGCTCAACCTCTCCACGGTTCCGACGCAGGTCTGTTAATCATCATAATCTGCAATCACTCTGTAGTGCTCTATTCTTCCCACAGGATCCACCGCGGCTTAGGATGGCGCTTGTCAACGTTCGATCCTTACTTAAAATTTTTTTATCTGCAACGACTTCATCTCTTCAAACAATTTGGATTATTTTTTTGTGACTGAATCATGGACAAAAACAGGCGATCTCAGTGTTTTTTCTGAATTGGTTCCCCCGGAGTATGATTTTTTCAACACTCCCAGGTTTAACCAGCAGGGGAGGAGGACTTGTGACTATTTTTAAAAACAGAGTACAGTGTCGCCAACTGTCAACTACCACTTTTACCAGCTTTGAATTCCAGGAAATTCACCTACATTCTCCCTGTCCAGTTTTACTTCTACTTATTTATTGTCCACCTTCATCCAGTAATTTCATAAATGAGTTTGCAGATCTCCTGGGGAGCGTCTTGACTAAATATGACCATATTCTAATAATTGGTGACTTTAACATTCATGTATGTTGTTCTGCTAATGCTTTAGCCAAGGACTTTTGAAACCTATTATCTCCTAGACTCCACTGCACCTCGAAAGCTTATCCACCCTCAAAAAAAGCCCCAGCCATGGAAAACTAGCGATATTTGTTTATTGCGTCAACATTGTGTCACGGTTGGTAACCGTGATCTCGGGGTGTTTGCACTTTGTGGTGAAATCTGTGTGTTTCGCGACTGCACTGATTAGCTTGTGGGCGTCTCCGTTAATTGTCAATAGCAACAGCTGCCACTCATTACTCATCTCCTATATATTGGCTTGTCTCACGTCTTGTGTTTGTGAGATCGTTGTTACATGTTTGATGTGGTTACCCTGTTCGTCTGGCTTTAGTGTAGTATGCGTTGGATGTCTGTGTTTTCCCCAGAACCTCATTGTAATGATAAAAACTTCCTAATCATCAGGAAGAAGGAGGCGGGAACCGGCGGACAATCAAATAACATTTTAATTACAAAATAAACACAAAACAGCGCACCAGCCCCTCACGGACGCACTCAAAATAAAAACCACAACACAACTAAAAGCCCAGGCCTGGTCCTCTCTCGTCCTTCACTGTCGTCGCTCCAGTTTTATATCCTTCCATCTCCTACGTGGGACTCGAGACCGGCAGTGGGTCGCAGGTGCCACTGATTTCCCAATCATTGCCGGCCTCCCTCCTTGTTCCCACGTCCCTCGGCCCCGCCCCACTCGCCACACTCATCCACTCTCCGCACGTTCACTCAGCCACGGACACTTACCTTCGGCTCCATTCCCCACAGTTCCTGTGCCATACTCTCCTGCTGCCTACATGCCGTCATCATCCGGATTACTCACCTTCTCTCCGCCATCATCAGGATTCCTCACCTCCTCACCACCACCACGGAGTGTCGTCGTCTCAGCATCATTGTTTGTTTGTGTATTCATACTCATCTCTTCTAATTAAACTGTTAACTTGCATCTGCTTCCAGACTTTCCTTTATCCACCATCACACATTGTAGTTGGCTTGAGCGAAAATGGAAGAAAGACAGGCTTCAAATTTCCTTTGAGATGCTGACGGTTTCACTAAATAATTTCCAAAAAACAGCCAAGGCAGCTAAACATAAATTTTTATCTTACATCTTTGAAAAAAAATGCATTGTCCCAAAATGCTCTTTTCTAATATTAACTCTTCTTATAAACTCTTATGTTAAGACTTTTCCTATGTTCTCTCCCACTGAGTGCGAAAACTTCCTTAATTTCTTCTCTGATAAAATTAACACTACTCGAGCACAAGTTTTTACCTCAAGAGAGCATGAACCTGATCCTACTTTCTCTAGCTCACAATGGAGCCACTTTGAACTGATCTTGCGTCAGACATGCAGGGAAATCACCTTAAAACTGAAATCCACCTTCTCTCCTCAAGATTTTCTACCTTCTCTGTTTATAAAACAGGTATTTGACACTGTTGGTTTAGATGTTCTGTATATCATTAATAACAGTCTCTTAACTGGGGCTTTCCCTGCTTGTTTTAAATTCGACACGTTGACTCTCATTCTCCATAAAGCATCACTCGACTCTGCTATATATGCAAATTACAGACCCATTTCTTACCTGTCTTTCTTATAAAAAATTCTAGAAAAAACGGTCTTTATACAGCTGCAACACTATCTGCACATTAACTCTATTTCGGATATTTTTCAATCTGGTTTTAAACCCCTTCACAGCACTGAGTCCGCTCTTTTAAAAGTTTTTAATGACATTTTAACAACGAGAGACGCTGGCAATACCATGGCTTTAGTGCTACTTGACTTGAGTTCAGCTTTTGACTTTGTAGATCATAAGATTCTTTTATCTCGGTAGAACATTCAAACAGTATCTCAGGTATGGTACTCAAATGGTTCCAGTCTTACCTATCTAACAGAATTTTTTCTGTTAGATTAGGTACTCATCTATCTTCTACGACTCACCTCAATTGTGGGGTACCCCAGGGATCGATTCTGGCACCCCTATTTTTTTGTTCATTGTACATGCTTTCTTTGGGATCAATTATGAGTAGATTTGGTGTGTCGTACCATTGTTATGCGGATGATACCCAACTCTACATACCTATCGATACATGACATGACGATAACACTACATATAAGAGACTACAAGACTGTCTTCACTAACTCAAGCTATTGTTCACAAACAACTTCCTGGTTCTTAATGACGATAAAACCCAAATCATCCAATTTGGTCCAAATGAGCTTTTTTACAGACGCTTTACTGACCTTGGTACACTCACCCCACAACTCACTTCTGAAGTTAAAAACTTAAACTGAAACTGACCAAGCAAATTAACGGCACAGTTAGAGCCAGCTTTTATCATTTACGATGGTTAGCCAAAGTCAATCCTTTTTTAAACAGGAATAGCTTTGAAACAATAATTCACACTTTTATTTCAACACGTCTTGACTATGGCAACTCACTATATGTTGGTTTACCTCTCACTTCCATCTCTCGTCTTCAGATGGTCCAAAATGCGGCTTACAAAAAAACTGATTCAGTGCTGTGTCCTGCCCTAAAGCCATACTGCAATGCATCTAGCACATCATTATTAGCCAAAAAAAAAGAGCTCAGCTGAGATAAAATCAGTTTCTCTATTATTTTTTGAAATACAGGGCAGCTTTGACATTGGCCGATAATTTGTAAAATAAAAAGGGTCCAGAGCAGACTTCTTGAGAAGGGGCTAAAAGACCACTTGCTTAAGACATGAAGGAAAAAGACATGTAGAAAGGCTACAGTTCACAATATATTTAATACCGGGTCCAATAAAGTCAGCTGTTGCACCAAGCAAACCTGAATGCAAAATATCCAAACTGGTAGCTTGGCATTTCAATTGAGCAATAATATGTATAATATTGATAGATGAAACCAGATCAAATTCATCAAAAATTTTGCCATAGTAGAGTTGTCCGCTACCTTTCCATCCAAATCATGAAACCCTGAAAATCATGAAAAACTTCTCACAACACTCTGTAGATGGAGGAATCATAACAGCATTCTGGATTAAAAAACTATTAATAGTTTGAAACAAAATTGTGGGTCAGTTTGAGTGCTGCAATATAATATTTGAAAAATAGGCTGTTTTAGCATCCTTTACAGCTTTCAGATACCCAAGAAGTAAGTCTCGTAACATCTGGTGAAAGACCCCGAAGTTTATTTTTCTTCAAAACCCATTCTGCCTTCCTACACTTCTGTCTAAGAACACGAGTATGTTCATTAATAAACCAGAGGATTTACCTTACGATGCTTAATCTTGTAAGGACCAACAGAGTCCAAGACTAGTAGTCATTCAATAAAATTTTTATTATTATTCGACTAATCGCACTTTATAAATAAACCATTTAAATAATTCTAATGAGCCTTTAATTTCCTACATAGCCTAATAAGCACTCATGCACATGCATAAAGCTTGCCACAGCACACTGGCAGAAGTAATGATTATGAATGTGTCAGTGAAAAACAGCAAGGAGAGTGCATTAACATTCTAATAATTTTATCAACTAGTACTTTTATCAACTTTCTTTGTTTTCAGTTTCAGAGATTAAGTCGGCAACACTGATTCTTCATCTCCCCAGTAGTGATGCGCCTGTATGCATGTTTCATACGGATTACATAATCTGTGGATATTTGTTTTCCATTTGAACTGGTTCATTTGAAAGTAGAAATCACTCTCTCTTTCATTTTTTAATATTACATATTTCAGATGATAAGCTATATTTGAGGTTGATGAATGAATGTCCTGTCCGATGTACTGCCTTAACAAAGACTAACCATTAACTTAACTTAACTAAATCGCTTCGCCTGTGGATTTATACATCAACTTCACAGGGCACTGACACATGATTGAGAAATTTATATTTTATGAAATATGAGTGTTTATCAAAAACTGTCCTCTTAAAACATAAACACACAAAAAAAATCCCATTCCCTTGAAGAGTGATTGATAATAAAATAGATTTATTGTGGCTTGACAGGTAACATCAGTGTTTCATGTATTTTCTGTGAATCTGAGCTCTGCTTTGACTCTGACAGCACACAGCCAGCGGGAATAAAGATGAGAATAGAGGGACAGCAGCTGCTGTGGAGGAGAGGGTATCATAAACCTCTACACCAGCTGGAGAACAGACATCGGTCTATTCCCTACAGAGGAAACACATGAAGAATGCAGTGAAGAGGGAAAGCTAATCAGAGTGTGCTGCATTAGTGAAATCAGTGTAGTACAGTGACACACCTATCAATTGATAATGGCTGAACAGTGCATATTAACACCATGTCTTGAGTTTTGCTGATTTTATTTTATTTTATTAATATTATTTCATAATTTCCTTTTTTTTCTTTTTCCTCCAGCCGAGATGAGGACAGGGTTTTACAGCCCTTACTTCATTGTACCCAAGAAAATTGGTGGCCTTCGGCCTATCCTGGATCTGCGAGTCTTGAATCGGGCCCTGCACAAGCTCCCGTTCAAGATGCTGATGCAGAAACGCATTATCAAATGCGTTCAGCCCCAGGACTGGTTTGCAGCGATCGACCTGAAAAACGCGTACTTTCATGTCTCGATCCTCCCTTGCCACAGACGTTGCCATTTCTGCGGTTTGCATTCGAGGGTCAGACATGGAAGACAGGAAGTGGGCATCAGGATCCGCAGTCACGCTGCTCAGGTTGCTCCATATGAGACCACTTCAGCACTAAGCCGAGATGGGCATGGCACCACGGTACACATCATGTCACCATCACATCGAATTGGTTTTCTTCTCACTGAGAAGACCCCCGGAGATGCCCGGTCAGAGTGCTTTCTTTCCTGCAAGAAAGGTTGGAGCGTGGGCTGTCACCCTCCACCCTGAAAGTGTATGTGGCTGCCATTGCAGCCCATCACGATGCAGTGGACAGCCGCTCCCTGGGGAGGCATGACCTGATTGTTAGGTTCCTGAGGAGTGCCTCCTGGGACCTCTCTATTGTCCTGACAGGACTTCAGAGGGGTCCCTTTGAGCCGCTGGATTCAGTCAAGCTTAAGTTCCTGTCTCTCAAGACAGCGCTCCTTGGTCACGCTCACTTCCATCAGAGGGATGGGGACCTCCAAGCATTTTCGGTAAGTGAAGAGTGCCTTGTGTTCGGGCCGGCCTACTCTCACGTTGTCCTGAGACCCCGGCCTGGATACATGCCCAAGGTTCCCACCACTCCCTTCTGAGACCAGGTGGTGAACCTGTAAGCGCTGCCCCTGGAGGAGGCAGATACAGCCTTGGCGTTGCTGTGTCCCGTAAGAGCACTATGCATATACGTGGACCGCACCCAGAGCTTCAGAAGCTCTGAGCAGGTCCTGGTCTGCTTTGGAGGTCAGCAGAAGGGGAAGGCTGTCTCCAAGAAGAGGTTGGCCCACTGGATAGTGGATGCCATTGCCTTGGCATACCGTTCCCAAGGTGAGCCGTGCCCCCTGGGGGTAAGGGGCCCACTCCACACGGAGTGTGGCCTCCTCCTATGCGCTGGTGCACGGTGTCTCTCTGGCAGACATTTGTTGAGCTGCAGGCTGGGCGACACCTAACACCTTCGCGAGGTTCTACAACCTTCGTGTAGAGCCAGTTTCTTCCCATGTGTTGGGTAACAGGTAATTGGCGGGAAGGGCTGGCTGGGTGTCACGCTTGCTGCGCCATTCCCCCTAACACGGGGATGCGAGTGCCTTTCTTCTCCCAGTAGAGTTCCCCAGTTGGCGTACCCTGGTCGAGCATCCTCCAGCACCCCCGGCGGTCAGACTTGGAGGAGCAGTCTGTCGCCAGGCCCAGTACTGGTGTTAGCATGCCCGGAGCTCCAGTCAGCCCCTGTACTGTGCTAGGTGTCCACGTGGCTTAATTCCCCACAGGTAATCCCATATATGTTTTATTCCACGGTAAGGTTTCCCTCTTGTCAAACCCCGTGTCTTCCCTTGACAGACCCGTTCTGTCAGTCTCTTCTGGCAGCTGTTCCATCCCTACTCTAAGGTAGGACCTGCCTCAGAGACCCTTTTCTTATGTAGTACTGCCCCCTGGGTCTGTCCATATCAGTATCTCCACATGTCACCTCCCTACAGGTAGGATGTGGTCTCTGTAGCAGCCTGTTCCTAGGCTCACTTCCCCATTGTCTTGCCAAGCTGAAAGACCAAATAAGGAAGATTTGAAGCAATCTTTCACCGAAGGTTGAAATCCCTTCCACTAACTTTGTGTGGGCGGAACAGCAGTGTGACCTTCTCCAGCAGCACTGTATTCACCCTTTGGCCCCTTGGTACCAAGGTCAGTGAATTTGCGCTGGGCTTTGGGAAGGTTACGACCTTAGGCGTAGCTTTTGGGGCACGCCATGGCTTGCCGACAATTGCAGCACCACAGGGTTGTGACGGTGTTCAGGATGTGCCGTTTTCCATAGGACCCCATATGTCGTTCGACATAACTCGTAGTGACCGACAGATAGGGAACGTCTCGGTTACGTATGTAACCCTCATTCCCTGATGGAGGGAATGGAGACGTTATGTCCCCATGCCACAACCTTGAACTGTTCGCTGTTGCCGGGACACGTTCTCGACTCCTCAGCGTAAAACCTAATGAGTGAATGCACATGTCGCCCTTTATACCCGTTGGCATGGGGAGTGGCTCAGGTATGTTAAATCCACTAGCCAATTTTTATTGGCGTTTTCTCTTAAACTCAGAGATGATTGGCCTCCCTAGTGAGACCCCATATGTCGTTCGACATAACGTCTCCGTTCCCTCCATCAGGAAATGAGGGTTACGTACGTAACTGAGACGTTATGTACATATGTAAATATGACCCAACCAATAAAATAAATACAGAAAATCACTCTCATGCTGCTCTTGACTGAATGACTTCTGTAGCTTCAATAAGAAGACATTTTTTATGAATGTTGCTTTTAAATGTTCTTGCATGAAGATAAACATGGCAGATTGCATACGGCTCACTCAAGGCGGTTTCTAATATTTCAGTGTCTGTCAACAGCCTTGGAAGGTCATGTAAAATGTGACGTCAGATTTTACAGATTCTGTGAACTCTTGCTCTGAGACACTTCTTATAATTAATTGGAATTAAAAACGAGCAGGTGGATTTTTATCATTATATGGTGGTTGTGCATACACTGCTAACACACATTTATGTTCAAACAACATATATCTAAGGGATATATTTGGTCACTTAATACATTCACTTGGTCATCACTGAGTCTGAGATACATCCCTCTGGCCATTTTTAAAGAAAACACATGTACAAAGGAACACTTTGTCAAGGGCTGATTGCGTGCGTGCCTCTTACACTTTTTGACCCGGAGATTGAAGGGAAGAATAAAAACGTCCCAAGTACTGGTGCATCCTAAGGTTCCTCTCTTTTTTATGAATTCACCTCTTGAAAGTTTGAGTTTTCTATTCATGGTGCTGAATGTCACAGTCAGGATCACTTGTTACTACCAGGGTTCAAATTGGAGGCTAAAAGAAATGGCTTTTCCAATAGCTGATGCCAATATGATGGTGAGAAAAAGCTGATGTATGCTGTGTATATCTATAACACAGTCGGGAAATCATTAGAAAGAGAATGAATTTGAAAAATATTCACTATCATCTTAGCGAGCAAATTAATTGGATCTGAAGCATTCTGAAAACCAGAGACACAATAAAACCTTCGGTATTTTTATATTTTATAAACCAGCTGTTAACAGTCACAGACGACATGAGTTCATGAATATTTAAAACAAAAAAACAACTTCATGGGTGTCATTTATCAAATACTCTTAGGGGAAGGACATATGAAGACATGTTAATATTGTTGTATTATCAGAGACAAAGCATTACAAATTGTTATAATTAAATTAATTGAAAAAAAAAAATGTTCCTAAATATAATCTAGTTCCCAGGCAGTCTTTCATCCCTTTCAGTCTTAAATTTATTTCTTTTTTCTTTTCATCTGTTTATCATCCGCCAAGTACAATAGCACATTTCTAGGTCAGTTATTCTTTAATAACACAACTTGAAGACTTTACCAAAACTAATCTGAACTGTATCCTGATGTATCCTGAAGCCTGATTTTGTTATTTCCATAACTTCAGAAGACTGCAGTAAAGATGATCAAGTTTGAGACTTGAGAGGTCTGATAATGCTGGTCCAAGTGTCCAGCTGTCCTTACTATATTGCTTTTGAAGGGTGCTTTGCCACCAAATTTTAAAGGTTTCACTTAACTCAATAGTTCCAGTGGGCTGATCGCTCTTAATATACATGAACGAATGAGAGCATTTAGAGTGCATAGAGGGCCTTTAGCACACAGTGAGAGTAAATTGAATTTGATGAGTTGTGAGCCTGAAGTGCTTTATTGGCATCTAAACACACAAGTGACTGCTGGCTTATGACGAATGGACTGAGATAAATTCGATTTCTGGAAGGCTGATGTAGCCTAAAAAATGTGCAGCTTCTATGTGCCACTTTAGTGTTATGTGTGAACCACACATTCTAAGATAATATTTAATTTAATATTTAGCTTTGAAATTTAGCTTTTAATCAATAAACCAATTGATTGTTACAGTCTATTTGCATTAGCTTCAAAACTTTGGATCAGTAGCCCATTACAGCTCTTTTATAGCTGTACACTTTCACATCAATAGGCTGGTTTCCATCCGAAGTTGCAAATTTTAACTTAAAATTGAAATATCGCACAAAACGTTTGCGAACAAGCAACGTTTCTCTGGCACTATACATAAGTAGGAGAAGCTTTTTCCTATATACCTCTGTGCCTGGAGGAAAATGAAAATGCTGATTGTTTGATGACACCACAAGAACATCGAGCTCTTTACTAATGACGTAAAACACAGCAGACCGAGAAAAACATGTCAGTTTCACTCTTTGCCTTCCAGAATCTTATTAACTATTTGTGATGTATGTTGCTTGCAATCATGTCTCTACTCAAAAGCTTCTTTAACTACAGCAGTTCGGGTCTGTCATTATTGGGGTTTGTGTTCCAAAGGCAGGCTGCCGGTTATCAAGTCTAGACATTTTGTACCCTGCAGACTGAAGAAAACATCATGTTCCTTATTTTTCTCTCATCTGAGCTGTTGTTTTACAGAGAAAATTATATAAAGAAATGAGGAGCACTTAATAGCATCAATCAATGCATGCTGTATGCCTGTTTTGTTAGGCAAGGTAATCATCTTGTTGTTGTTCACAATCTCTGCATCTTGAAGTAGCCCTGAAACGATATGGATTCCACAGCGTCTGAAAGTTTTGTACACTACTGTCCTGGTTTTGTAGTTGTACTGCTGTACTCTGAAACTGTGGGTCTAGGAAATAGAGAACTATTGATTTTCTTTTTTTGTCTTCTTTTTTTGAAAGCAGATCCTCAGCATCTTAAACTGTACACAGAGAGGCTTTCATTAATGGCCGATCTGTCAGACTCACTGCTGGATATGAAGTGTGTCATCCAGAGGTGTGGGCTACACTGCTAATAGTCCTCTGGGTTCCCAGAGTTCAGAAATGATGGGAATGAAACTAGCAGAAACCAACAGCTGGGCCAGAGTTTGAGAATTCTTGACTTCCTTGGTTTTGAATAATTCTCCTTAGATCCTCTGTTAATACTGTAATGAAACATCCTCTCTAGACACAATGGTAGCATAAGCAATGTGCAAATCAGCATACACTAAAGGGAGATGAGGAGAGTGGGGCAAAATTACAATTACAAATCCCCCCCCCCCCCACACTACATTCAAATACAAAATCTTATTTAATAACTATATATATATATATATATATATATATATATATATATATATATATATATATATATATATATATATATATATATATATATATATATATATTTCTCCTTTTAAACATGCGTGGAAATAATGTGCATCTGACTTGGGGCCATACATTTATGAAATGTTCTTCCTTTTTTAATTTAAAATGTAACTCGCATATCCAATCAGAGGAACTGTGTCGTAATAAAATCACTTGCACAAAAACACGCTGCATACAGAAGGACCCGATTCGTCATATCTCAGATCGGATAATCCCAGTAAAATGGTAGAAATCCATCGGATGGCGCTCTTGATGCCTTTTGTCGTATGCACTGGGAGCTGTCCAGGGCTCTGAAACTACAGAGGAGCGGTTTAAGCTTTTTAGACGCTTACTCTGGAGCAGCTGAACTGCATACATGCTCATAGTGAGCCACAGAGACGATATTATTCTCAAAGAAGGTGAAAGTGACTGCTCACATTTGGGAAAACGCCAGTCGTGCCGGTGAATTGACCCAGTGTCGTCGCGCGCTGCGCAGGGAGTTCCGGCGTTCATTCCCCTCACGAGCTTCATTGATACTTCACTAAATGTACGGAGACGGACCTACTCTGGATTACTTCTGACGCTATTTGGAAACTGGCATGAATTGGAGTTCAACGTCACCAACGGAATGACCTGCTGGTGATTTCGCTCAGTAATCTTCGGGTGCCTTGCAACTTCATCAAAGAGCGTACAGTCAGAATCAGGGCTGTTATTTTAAACTCGCATATTAAGAAACTCAAAGAATTAAAGTAAATCATGCGTTTTATAGTTCGTATGTTAAACAGTCGTCGCGAAAAATGACTGCTTTAAATAGCGAGTGTATAACTATGACGAGAAGATGCCTGCTGACGTTCAAACCGTTCAGGTAAGATTTGACATAATAGGCTACAGCCTACTGTAAGACATTTATGTGCAAAGATCTGAAGACAAATTATTGACAATTATTGAATACACCATTCAGACAAACCTGGAATTGGCACTGTAGCGTTCGACCACTGTGGTCTTCGTTTTATGTAGACCTATGTGGTCAACCAGACTTAAAAGTCTTTAAAAAATATTTTATTTTGTATGTTTATATGTAAATCGTACTAAGTCTTATTAAATTAATGTAAGATCGCCATACAGTGCAACAACGTTAGGAATACTACTGTTAAGTTTCTTTTTATAGAATTATAGGCTAACTAATATTTTCAGTGTAGAGTAGTTAGGCTACATTTATTTATTTTATTTTTTTTTTTTTTTGTAAAGAATAGTTCGCCAATAAAACAAACTTGGCCTATTGAAAAGTCTTTATCGAAGTCCTCAGGTTCTCTTAATTGAACAAAGCTGAAAATCTGAAAGCTGTCAAACTGCCTTCACTGTTAGGCTACCACAGAAAAGTGTATCTGCAAAGAAAGAGAAATTACTGTCTTACTGTAAATAACATGGTGGTGGTGGAGGTGGTAGGCTACTATTCTCGGTCCTTGAGAGAGTGTCAGGAGATTTTCAGGCAAGGATGTGAGGATGGTGTAAGAACTGAGTCTGTTGATGAGCTTTCGCGCTGTTTCTGGCAGTGGCGGGAATCCAGCAGCGCGAAGATGTGGGTCATTCTACAGTAGCCTACCTGAGCTCTGCAAATTAAAATAAATAAATAAATAAATAAAAGTCTTGTGTTGTATCTTAAGCAAGCTTCTTCTGTGAAAGAGTTGCAGATATTACAGAAATATCCCTTGGTCAAACTTATTTAACACACTTATTACACAATGGAAATAAAAAGAAAAAGATGAATTACATGATGAAATAAGAGTACATAATACTGACGTTTGCTACTTTGCCACCAAACATGAGGTCAGTTTATAGAGAATGACGTCAGTGGGACTAGAGAAGAATGTTTGAGGAGTTTTTCTCTGCTGCACACACTACATGTCTTAGACTTTGATACTGTAACTTTCCAATTTGTCTTCTACAAGCTAAAATAGGAACAACTAATTATTACTTACTTCTAAATATTCTAGTATTCAAACTTACTTTTCAGTAATAATGGTGCCATTCCGTAATACCACTTAAACCACCATTATAAGTTAGACATTTTAATTCAACAAAGCAAACAAACAGGAAAAGGTTTATTTCAAAATAACAAATGCATGCAGATAATATGCAATTTACTGTCCAGTTACAACCCTCCATGTCTGGTCTGACATGGCATTTCTCTTTCCTTCTATATATAATCCATGAGAGAGAGAGAGAGAGAGAGAGAGGGAGGGAGAGAGCAATAGATCTGCAATAGTTCATAAATCAATACCAGGTTTACAAAAATGGCAAACTGTGCAAATCTCCTTTAAACCTCGAAAGTTGTGATTACCCATCCAAGGCTCTAACCTGCAGGCTTACAGCATGTATAGGTTAACCCTGACAAAATATGTGGTTTATCCTTAGTTTACGATGCTTTTCAGCATTTTTGTGGGCTTCTTAAAAGCATAAAGCACCTCATGAGTGGCCTTGCAGATTTTCATTACTTTTTGAGAAACATGAATAAGGTTTTGAATTTCATCTTCTTTGTTCTAATATCTGTAATGCAAATATGAATTTACCTTAGGGTGAATACATAAAATTCTAGTTTTGTGTAAACTGTGAAGTTAGTGGCGTTTAAGAAACAGTTCACCCAAACAAGAAAACTCTCCCATTGTTATGAGACTATTTTGCCTTCACATGCCATTGCAAAAAAATATTATACAGTTGTTTCCATGCAGTTATCTTCCATACAATGACAGTGTTCATGTCTGGGAAGCTCCAAACTGATAAAAACTAGAGAGGTTTTCAGGGACATTAAAAGTCATCATGGCAAACAGTAAAATTAATCTCATTAGTACATACGCCTCAAACTTGTCAGTCTACTTTTACAGTTACGTTGCTTTTATAAAGATGTTCTTCCAGACTATTATAACTCAAACTTTGAGGGCAAATATGTTATTTATTTATTTGCTTATTTTTTTTTTAATACTTTAAAGACTAAAGGAGATGTTGGATGCTTAAATGAATTGTTTTTACCAAATATGTACTCACCTTCAGGCCATGATGTAAATTAGTTGGTTTCCTCAGCTGGACAGATTTGGAGCAATGTAGCATTACATAATTTGCTCATCAGTGGATCCTCTGCAGTGAATGGGTGCCGTCAGAATGAATTAAAAGGTTGTGTTTGTAGGAGGCAAATCCATCATTATGCCATTTTGACTTAAAACCACTGCATGTTAATCCATAATAATGCTTCCTCCTGTGAAAAAAAACATTATTTGTTGTCCTCTCAAATCAAAACCCACCAACATAATTGTTTTAAATGGTTTTGGACTACTTTTGGTTTATCTGTGCATATTTATTTTTAAAGCTGCAAGCAGCTGCTTGAATCTAAACATATCTTGATGGATTTGTTTGCTAACTTCCGGGTTTGCATAAAAAAAAATGTGTCATCATTTGAGCTCTCTATTAGTCTGATGGAGCGAAACACTATTGAGTTAATTGAATTAATAATTTTTTGCTCTGTTTGTTACACGGACATGTTGTATGATGGAACATTTGGGATAGAGGGAATGATTCAATTCGACCATGTTTAGTGTTTTTTTTTTAATTTATGTATTTACATTTTATCTTAGCAGAGTGGTCACCCTGTACTACACTTTCATAGAAAATTAAATGTGAAAAATTATTTTCTTAAAAAAAAAAAAAAAAATTTGAACAGGTTTCCAACAACAAGGTGAGTAAACAGTGACAAAGCTTTAATTTCCCCCAAAAGGAAAAGTTTCACAAGGATAATATACTTCTTCTAACAGTTATACTTCTTCTCATAGGTGGTTTCTCATATTGTCTGGCGTTTTTCTTGCTCCACCCCAATACATTCGTACATCTATCTGTCTGTCTGTTGCAGGATATTTGTGGCGGGGATCGGTTTCTTCAGTCTGTGCTTCTTAATGACCTCTCTGGGGGGGCAGTTCTCGGCCAAGCGACTGGGCGATTCCCCATTCAGCATCCGAACTGAAGGTACATTAAATAACTGGCAGCTCCGTACGTCTAACCTGTGCTGACCGTATGCATGTCTAATTCATCCGGTGGCATTTAGAAAGCGTCATTTTATGGAATTCTTAATGGGGGTAATGAAGGATTTTTCGCTGGCCTTTAACAGGCTTGATTGTCTAGGGGTCAGCGTGTTGTGAATAGCATCTCAGGCTGAAGAAGTTCCCATTTGTCAGCAGTCATCAATTGTTATGCGTATGAAAATAGATCACCCCAGAGGCTAGAGGTAGACAGCATAATTATCTCTGAGGTCTCGTTCACTGCGAATTCCAAGAAGAACCGGTCTATGAGATCCAAGAATTAACATTCTGTCTTCATTTACTCACTCATCAAGGGTATTTGTTAAAGTTTATTAAAGAAGGATGCTTAAATTATAAAGATTTTGCAGCACAGATTCTGTGTGGCCTGGATGGGATTGTCTTCTCTGTAAAGGATACATGTGATACTGACTTTATTTGGTGGAAAAAAAAGAAGGCATCTCAGAAGGCAGCATAATTATGCTGTCAACCTTTTGTGAAAGCTTTCATGTTGGGAGCACACCTATATTGCTTTAAAATTCTGCCTACATGGGCTCACTGCAGAGGTTTTGGAACAGAGCCAATATGTTTAATATTCAGTTCCTTTCTAGTTTCAACACTGCTGTGCCCAACAGGAAATGGTGTACCCAAATGTGGCAAATAGTCATCTTAAGAGCTCCACTCGCTTGCTGGAAAATTGGAAAACTGCTTCATGGTGTGTTCAGCAAACCCCAGTAAAAAGCTGAAGATGATGGATTAGTGTTCTGTGATGTTGTGGGAGAGAGGTCGCATGGAGGAAAGAGAGGAGAGAAAGAAAGTGAAAGAGGGAGAAGGAGAGAGAAAGAGAGAGCGCAATCTGATTAATTAACCACTCCCAGGCTGAAGCCTTAAGAAAGCATCTGGCTCTCGCTCATTAAACACTGCCTGCTGATCAGCCAGAGATGGACGTCACTGTGTTTTGGGAGTCCAGCGCTGACATAGATGTGAGGGTTACATTAAAATGAATTACAGTTGCAAATCACTAATTATGTCAAACTAATTACCTCTGAATTACTTAAAATATAATTGGTGTCCAAATTTGAATCTCTGTCTATCTATCTATCTATCTATCTATCTATCTATCTATCTATCTATCTATCTATCTATCTATCTATCTATCTATCTATCTATCTATCTATCTGTCTGTCTGTCTGTCTGTCTGTCTCTCTGTCTGTCTCTCTGTCTGTCTCTCTGTCTGTCTGTTTTTTTTACAAAGAAAATGATAATCAAGTCTGTATATATAAACCAAAATAACTGTTTTCTATACTTTAAAATGTTAATTTAATCCTGTGATGCAAAGCTGAATTTCGATCAGCCATTACTCTGGTCTTCAGTGTCACACGATACTTCAAAAATCATTCTGATATGCTGATTTATTATCAATGCTGGAAACAGCTATTGCTGCTTAATATGTTTTAGAAACTTTTTCCGGATTCTTTGATGAATAAAAAGTGAAAAAAGAACATAATTGTAAAAAAAAAAAAAAAAAAAAAAAAAAAAAATATATATATATATATATATATATATATATATATATATATATATATATATATATATATATATATATATATAATAATGAAATAAAATTTGAATAATATATATTCTGATAATGTAAATAAATAAAAATACAATTACTGCCCCCAAACTTTTGAACAATAGTTAAAGAAGGTTTATATTTTTGAATTAATGCTGTTCTTTGTGTATCATGACTCCTGACAATATAACAGCAATCTGTTACTCTGTTACTCTCAGCTCTAGTTGTATATGTTATCTCAAAAGGAGCTGTTCTCTTTCTGTGTGCATGATACAACAAGTATAACATGTTCCTGGATCAACATCCTTGTTGATCCTGGAGCAACATTCCAATCAACCAATCAGAAATAAGATATAACTTTTCAGGAAATATCTATTTTAGGCTTAAAATCAGGTTTAGGTGCTTCTACACCCTTGTTAATCAGCTATCATTTCCCACTGATTTTAGGAATTCATTATGAGTAGGTTTAGGTTTCAGGGTCTATATTTTTGGACAGTAATGTTGATCCAGGATCATCAGAAGATGTTGATCCAGGAACATGTCTTGGTAGAATCACAGCGACCATTCTCTTTCGGTTCCTGAGAGAAAACGTGCTGATTTACTAATCCTCTTCCACATAAGAGAAGCTCCAGCTTTTACACCCTCACTCTGACCATGTTCTATCTTGGGTAATACCATGCAGCATATGTTCTGGGATTATGCCTCTGATGGATACTAATGGCTATTCTGAGAGGTTTGTTATTATACATTTTTAATGAAAGCTTGTGTGTGGGTTGATGCAGGGAGCACTTTGTCTGTTTTAAACAGAAGCACGTGTGTTAGTTAAGCAGTAAATACAGGATGCCAAGCATTAGAGCCAAAACTGGGTTTCAATATACCATAGCATTCATTGGATAGCATAAAATAACATTCAATATATTTCCCCACTGGACACATTCTTAGCCATTACTGTGCAAAATAAAAATATAAATGATATCATATAATATATATATATATATATATATATATACACCTCCAGTATAGTTTGAAATTGCAGTTTTGCATGCTTCAATGTTAGTGCTGAAAATATAAGGATTATTGTTACTATTCCACTTATGAAATGTTTTCATTAACAATCAATCAATATATTTTATTATCACCGACTAATCTATATATGCCTATTATTATTCTATTATTATACAGACAAGCTCAAAATTAAACAACACAAAGAAAAGCAGGACTTCAGCTCTACTATATCTTCTGATATTATACTATATATTTGTGTCACTCACATTTCATCTGTATTCATCAGATTTAACAGATTAAATACAAGAACTAATGGCATTAATTCCAGAATTGAATAAGAACTGATGATAGCATGGGTAGATCCTTGGTCAATCGATCATTGGTCGTGAGAAATTTGAATATTCAAACTATTTATTCATTTTCTTCTCATAAATAAATAAATAAAATACAATAATAGTTCCATTTGACCTTATTTTTACATGGCTTTGAGCTCATTCACCAAACTGTGTTGCACAGAATTTGTGCTTGAAGCTGTCCTACAGATGTTAAACAAATATTAATTTACAAATCATTTACTATGGTAAAATAGTTTTGAGTTGATAATGTAGGATTGTACAGGTAACCATTAATTGATCATCGTCCATGTAATCATAATTAACATGAAACAGAATAAAAGTTGTTGGTGTTTTTCCAACTAGTGTTCATTCAACTGATAACTGCAGCAAATTGTAGGGATAGGTACATTTTTGGAAAATTATATTGGTAGAAGCACTGTTTAATTTATCAACATTCAGAACCTCTTAATTTCAATTCAACATCCTTGGATTCATATTTACAGTATAAGTAGAAATTCTGCATCTTGTTCACTAGCTCCATTTTATTCTGAATGTTGCTGTACTCTGTTAGTTGAGTCTCCTGTGTGTTTCCTTTGGTGTTTGGTTGTCAGTGGCTCATACATCTGTGGATTGAAGGGCTCTTACATAGCATCCTCTAGGAAGGGCTTTAGATTTCAGTTGGAATTGTCCCTGTGCTCCATCACACTCCGGCAGATATCTGCACTGCTCTAAGATAAAATCCAGTGCTTCTTCCTTTAGACAGTCAATGCAGGGTTTAAAGACTGTGGCCTATGACAGTTGTGGCATACAGGCACAGCAGGAGATGAAAACATAGATTCTATTAAAAGCCTATAATCTTCTTCTATATAACAGAGGTCTTTTTTTCATTGTCTTGTATATGCATTGGGGTCCAAATATCTAAAACCACATTAAAAAAAAAAAATAATAATAATTAAAAAAGGTCTCAGTTCTCAGATTTAAATTTTTAGTCTTGAAACAAAAGAAGTATACAAAAAAAAGGTTAACAGAGAAAAGTTATGATGTAAACTGAATTAGAAACAAAGTGTTGCACTATTTTTTTGGGTCAAATGAAAAATCAAATGACAAAATCAATTAAATTATTATTATTTTTGAATAAAATTATTTTTATTAAAACTGATTAAATGAAATTATACCGAAATGCACTGTGTATAAAAAACAATATAGATACTGATATAATTATCCCCAGTCCCCTTAGCACAGGATGTGACCTAGTTTCACTGACATCCATGATTTTCTCCATGCACTGTTGTGTATTTATAATGCTAAATGAGGGTCTAATGGGAACCAGAGCTGTGTTCTTTCACACATACGCTCAAATAAATATTTGCTTCAGCACATTTCTGAAAAAATATCTCCGTAATTAAAGCACAAATTCACTGCAGATTAGATCAAACATTTTGGAGTGGACTGTAAAGTTCACAACCCATTTTAATCCTCTAAACGGATGTATTTCATAATGTAACAAGATAAAAAAAAAGAAAAAAAGTAGTGCTGGTCTTGATTTTCTCCACTGGGAGTTGATTGGGTCTTGAGAAGTATTACATACTAGACTGGAGACAGGTGGCTGGAGTGAAAGGATAAGAAAGTAATAGGGACCTTTGACCAAACTCAAGCTCACAGTTCAAGATTATTTCTGAAGAACGACTTGTGAGTGTATGTAAATGAGCCATTGAAATGAATGTTAACAGCTAGCTTTCCAGGTATTATTGACACCTTTTTTCTTCTTCTTCCAAATAGCATAAACAGCATCATGTAAACAATATCAGATTAGATTTCATGTTGATGTGTGTGTTCATATTACTTTGCATATGTATGCCTTCAGGCCACCTCATGCTAAATGTCTTAGACAGATGTGGGCACACATTGCATTTGGAGCTAGTGATTTTGGCGCTGTGAGTTTGACCTGCTGCTTTACAGAAGCCCTCGGGTCATCTTACAGCTAGTGAATCATCAGTAAACTGATGCAGTTTCATGGCAAAATCTCTTGTCTTCTTTCACATACACCCACAGCTGCTGTCAGACAGAGTCGAGCAAAAGATTTCAAACTGACTCACTAGACATAATCCCTGTTTGTTTTCTTCACATTTAACACCAACACACCTGGGGGAAAATAGATGGAATTACTATATGAAAGAGAGACAAATAAAAGATACTCCTTGTTTGCATATACAAAAATATTGTGACACCACTTAACTAATTCAGTTTCTCTTAATTATGGTGTTTCAGTCAGACTCATTGCCATACAGGTAGGTGTATAAAATCGAGCACCTAGCCATTCAGTCTGCATTCACAAAGACACAATTGTATTTATTTATTTATATCAGCAAATCTCAAGGAATATGTTAGTAATTATTTCAATAGATTTGAAATATAGTTAGTTTATTATTATTATACTTAGTTTATTACATTTTTATTTTTATGAGGAAATTCTTATTGATTCCAATTACCATCATGTGGATAATGTGACAAATGTCTATGTCCAATAATGATGTGCCAAAACGCGCTGTTAGTTGCGCAGAAAGATCTTGCATTCATCTGACATCTCCAACAGTGGGAGGTGGATGAGCTGACTAAATCATTCTAGATCAGCATTTATCCAATCCTTGCACTGCGTATCTTAGTTGTCATCATTATCTGACACACCTGAATACATTTACCAGCCCATTAGTGGAGAAGTGAACTGGGTAGATATTTGTGATTGTTTTATATGTATATAATAGGCCCAAATATGTATCTATTGCAGCAGTTCTCAATGCAAGACCTCGCGTCCCTATGCTGTGCAGATTTTGTTTATTTCTCATTTCTAAAGACTGATTTATACTTCTGCATTGGACCTATGCTGTAGCCTTGATGCCGTAGGCTATGTGTCAGTTTTCAATTATATTTCTGCTTCGTTGTCTGCGTCGATGTTCTTTGCTTCATTTTATTTTATATAAGAAGGTGTAACATTAAAATATATTAAAGTGCAAATAAACACAAAACACAAGTACATATGGAGGGAGGGGTTCTATCAGACTAATCACAGTACTTACGATTCACGTAGAATTGACGCGCTGTTAGATTTTTGGAGAGGTGCCATTCAGGCTACGGCATAGGCTACGGTTTAGAATGTGCATCCATGCGAAGGCTATGGCCTTAAGGAGCTGATTATCTGAATTAGGTGTGTTAAAGAGAAACATAACAAAATATGCAGAGCTGGGCGGCGCGAGGACTGGAATTAAGAACCACTGATCTATTGCATCAGCTATGATTGCCATATATTACCTTTGAATGGTTCCCAGTGTTTTTACACTTTTATTGTGTTACCAAACTATGGTCCATCACTGAGAAAACAAAGTTTTAAAAGAAGGAGCATACTCATTAAAACGGAATCTACTATACACAATGTTGACAGAACTAGATCGAGTTTACCAGGTTCAAGGCTTTGAATTGTTAAGAGCTATTCAAGTATTTAAACGTGCAAAAAGTGACCTCTCATGACAAATTATTATTATTTTTTTAAATTGATGTGCTGTTTTATAGTCTAAGATACTGTTGCATGAATTCACCTTTCGGTCACACTGTGCTGGTAATTCTCAGATTTTCTGGGTGTATTTTTAGCTCGGAGAGACAAGCTGATTTCTTGGTCCAACTCCATTTAAATCCTGAAAATCCATTAGGCCTCACAAAAATGTGGTTTGACCAAGATAAGACATAAAGTGACTCAGCTCTCTGACACGATGCAAACATATTAATGATGATTTGACGTGCTCTTGACAGGTAATTAATTTATACACCCCTTCTAATGACATTCTGACTTAGTTCACAGTGGGTGTGATGGCTGGGTGTACTAAACTTTTTTTTTAGCTATATGGTGGTCGTCTTAATGGAAGTGGAGTGAATACTGCTTATGCTTTATCACATACGCACACACACACACACACAATGTAGTCAGTATTTTGTAATTACTTTTATGTATTCAAAAATAAATAAATAAACCTGAAAGATTCCCACAGAGGACGATTACAGAACAAAAGGGGCATAGTAAAAATGACTGATGACCATATTCAATTCACATGACATTAATTGCCAGAAGCCTACAGTTTGTTTATTCTTTTTTTATTATTTAATTTTTCAGGGAGATTAGGGACATTATTGAAATTTAAAATGAATTTAATTAGGCCATTACTGATATATTGTGTCTTATAGATTCACTGTAAAAAAATCCAACTCACAAACGATTATTTTTAGTTAACTGGACAATTAAATGCAAAAATGTTGGCATAACTAGTGAAAAGACATTGGTTCAACAATCGTTGGACCAACCTAGAATTAATTGTAAATTCAATTTGTAAATACAAGTTAACAAGCAGACAAGTTGGGTTGGAGGTTGGAGCATGCGCACTGTAACGACCATGAAATTGGCGCATGTGCAATGAAGCGCGCCAACACCGAACAGACAAAGGAGCCTCACCCTAACTGTGGTGGATACGGTGAATAGGCTAAAGCCCCAAAAAGTCAGCGTACTCCTTTAACTTACACTTATATTGCTCGTTTTGTAACATGTTTTGTGTTAACAATTTAAAATGTTAAACATAGAACATTTTAAGTATTTAGGACCGGTTGAATGAGATAGCACTTTGGATGTTTTTTTTTTTTCTTGTCTTTTTTTCTGCCTACTCATTTAATTACTTTTTTAAGAATGAGTATGGCTAAAGTTACCAATGTGTTGCTGCTGGTTTGAAATAAAATCTGGACCAAAATATCAAGCATGTAGTAGGTTTTTTTTAACCTTGTGATGTTGTTTAAAAACACATTTTTAGTCAACTGAATGTACTTTATTAAGTCAACTGAAAATAACATTAAAAGTTGAAATTACATAAAAGTTTTTTTTAACTATAAAAACTCAATCAGCTGAACAAAAGATTTTAAGTTGGGAGACGTGACCTTACTCAGTGAATTGAGTGAAGTGAACTAATTTGTTTAAAAGTTGAGTAAACTCAAAAAAGCTGTGCAGCAAATTACCTTGTAATTTTAAGTTAAGTCAACTTTTCTTTTTTTTTTACAGTGTTATAGTTAAAATAAGTCTTGGGGGCAGTTGCATGAACACAGCCCAGTTTAAGATTGTGTCATAAGAGCTAGTCTGACCAACTAGTTAGTCACTAGTTGTCACTGGTAATTAGTCACTTTTTAGGTTAAAATTTGAGTTTTTTATGTAACTGACCTACATAAAAAAATTCTAATTTGAAATTTATTTAGCACTCTAATAGATCAGTCTCAAGCCTACCGGTTTGTATCCAAAATATATTTAATTGTGTTCCAAAGAAGAACAAAGCTTTTACAGGTTTGGAACGACATGGGGGTAAGTGATTAATGACAACATTTTCATTTTGGGATGGAGTATCCCTTTAAGTTAACATTTATGTGTATGTGTCACCAAGCTTCCCTTTTTGGATAACCTGTGTGGATTTATCAAAGAGTGTAAGACTTCATCTTTGTGTGTGTGCATATTTGTCGACAGACCGTTACAAGAATGAGTGAATTATTAAGTTGATTATTAAGTGAGTGACAGAGGGTCAATAAGCATATTGGTCAATTAATTTGAAAGACTCAAAAAAGATTGAGTAGCCCTGAAAAAACCCCTCACCTGTCTGTAGCCTGGAGACATTGATGAGCTTGTTCAGGTGTGTTTGGGGTCGAAGCTGTACTCTGCAGGACTGTGGCTCTCTTGGACTGAACTTCCCTACCCCTATTCTAGGTCAATGTTTGATGCGTTAACAAGGAAATTAATGATGTTAATTAATGAGTTCTGAAGTCAAACCATATATTTACTGTCTAAGGACATTAAGAAAGGAAATGTATTAACATTAGGAACGTGACAGCTTTTTAGTGTGAATTTAAGCGAAATGTAGTTTTAGCTTTTAAAGTTCAGTTCCTATTCTTGCCCCTTTTTTATTTTTGCTGATCGAGTTTACAAAACTGTGTTTCCCATTAGCATTGTTAGCTAACTATAGACTTTATAATCTTTAACACGTCAGTCCTCATAGTGAGTGCTACACAATTTCCCAAAGTCATGAGTTCGGAAGGGTGAACTTGTGATACCAGGAATGCATCATTGATAACTAAAATGATGATAAATTGGCTAGGGAAACAAAACTTTTGTTTTCCTACATTTAAATGAGATATTGGGATGGTGGCACGATGAGAGCCACTCACGTTCTTCTGGATGGCAGTGGTCATCGTTTAAAGCCATGAGAGCAGTGAAGTGTGTGATGAAGAGTCATTCCCTCTCTCTCTCTCTTTTTCCGTGGAAATATATTCCTGCACTTGGCTCTAATATTCTTAATCATCCCACAGCTTTTTTTTCCCTTTTCTGTCACATGCTTTCTAATCCCTCCTGCAAGCCTATTTACTCCGATTTCATATCCCTGAGTGAGTTTTTGCTAATTAAAGCGCAACACACACACTCGCGTGACATAAATTAGTTGTCGTGAGACATAGATGAGACACAGTAAGTCAAGACAGAGGGTGTCTATGCTATCAAATTGTGAGTGTGAAGTGTGGAGCAGGTGAAAAAAAAACATGATATGTTTATTGATCTTTATTTTTATAATTTTCTCATCATAGAATGCTGAAAGCAATGTATTAAATTTTCAAGAGAAAACTGAGAATTCATTACGTTTTAATTCTATCCTGCATGTACCTTCTTATTTTTGTACTTCCTTATTTTCTCTCAAGTGACTTCATCCTGTGGCACTATGCAAAGCTAGTTTTAATTTCACTGATATGGCCCTTCACTTTGCACGGAAGGACTTTAGTAGTTTTTGTTTTGAGATGCCAAATATATCAACACCTGCACTCATGAGGTGGGCATTCACTGTGACTAATCATCATCACTAATGCTCGTTGGAGAGGTAAGGCGTATAATTTAAAATAATTTCATCCAAACTACCTGCAGTTTGCATTCAAAATACTTGAATATCACACACACCTGCTTTGGTTAATCCATAGATGTGCATGTGTGTGTGCTTTCTAGCTACATGGTCAACAATGCCCTACTTTTATTGTTCATATTTATAGTTGAGGTAGTTATCAACCATCTTGCAAAAGTAGCAGCCAACTTGTCTTCAATCCTCTTCTTTCAGGACCACTGTTCTGCAGAATTTTGCTTTAAGCATATTAAACACACCTGTGCCAAAGTAATCAAGGCCTTCAGACTCGCTACGTAGAAAACTTCCAGGCAAGTGTGTTGATGCTTGATGGAGCTAAAATTTGGAGGGCACTCAGGATTGGACACCACTGACAATAAACATACTATCAACTGCCAAGAATGTCCTAGAAACCGCTTTGAAAACCTAGCAACTGCCAGGCACACTCTAGATTCTACTTTTGACACCTTAAAAACCATCTTGAACACCTTAGCATTAGCCCCCACACAGACAATCTTTATCGCAAACAGAAAAGTCAATCAACCATCCAGAACCCCATCAGAACCACTAGCAAAGATTGGCTATAATATTATTTTGACAAGGCTTTTTCTATAATTGCAAAAATGACAAAAGCATGTTTTGGTAAACTCCAGTTTGCTAGCTCAAATAATTCTAAATCCATGTCCCAACATTCTGCATATGTGGGTTTCTATGAACATAATGTGTATATAACCATGGAAAACAGGATTACTATGCACACTTCCTGGCAAAAAAAAAGAAGAAGAAGAAAAAGGAAGAATAAAATACTGAAGAGTTTAGGATTTAAAACTGATGTAGTGTGTACCCATGTCTGTATTCCAGGATGAAAATGTCAAGATCAACCAGGCTGAATTTGTGAAACAGTGGTTCAGTGAGCTTGAGGAATCATTTTTTTGGTATGAATTGGCCACAACAGAGTCCTGGGCTTAACCTCATTGAGAGTCTTTAGGATGTGCTGGAGGTGACTTTACAGGGTGGTTTGATTCTCTCATTGTTAATACAAGATCTTGGCTAAAAATTAATGCAGCTCTTGATGGAAATAGATTTGGTGATGTTGCATGATGTTGTCGATGCTATGCCACAGTGAAAGTTAAATGCAGTCTAATTAAATATTTGTCTGTGAAACATTTATTTATTTATTTTTATTTTTTTGGACAGGCAGTATAAAATCTATAAAGAATATGCCAAATACTTCCAATAGGTTTAAGTTCAGGACTCCGTGGTGGCTAATTTCTAACAAATTGAGCCTGGTAAATGTTGGTATTGTCATTGTGGAATATGTACAGTACATGGGTATATGGTTGTTGGCTATCTAGTATGGATTGAGCTAAAATCTGCAGGACATTGACCTCCAGATGCCGGATTGCCAGTCTGAACTCTCTTATGAAAGTTAGTTGACAATTAGTTGCAAAGTTACTAAGTTAGTAGAAGGTGGAAAGTGGACTATTGCAATAAAGTGTACCTGTACATGTTTGTCACCACAATGTGTGGTTATTAACATAAAAGAAGTGCTAACCCCATTTCAGAGTAAAGTTTTATAACCTTGAGAAGAAAGCAGTGCTAACCCCTCTTCTACATTACAATTGTGAAATGTTTCTCTAAATAGATGAAGACATAACAAAGAAAGCACAAATCCTTTACGGTCCATGCAGACCGTTGAATGTACTCTGCGAAAACCTAATTTAGATTTATAAATCATCACAGTGTAGTCAACGCAATCATGAGCACATTCAGCATAAACCAACACAAAGTCTATGCTGATCCAGGCTGGTTTATTCCAGTTAGTGCTGGTCTGGGTGGTAGACCATCACATAAAAGTTAGTTAAACCAGGTCAACATTAATGATATGATATTATTATTATTATTATTGACAGATTCATATATATATAACAGATCACGGTGATTGCCTGATGATGAGTAACAAGTGTTTGCTTGTGAGAAGACGTGCTACACGAGTAGGACAAGTTTTTTTTTAATTAATCTGAAGTCACGTTAGACAAGAGGTAAATTAATTTGTTTCTTCTAAGCTGTTCCAGACGTAGGTGCTACTTTTAGGGCTAAATGCTTCGTGAATTACTCTTAGTAAAACACATTAGGAGTCTAAAGTTATGAGTGATATTATTTTTAAGAGTTTCTCTTAAATTAGCCAGTTAGTAGCTACTCTCTTATAAGATTCTTTGTGAATGCGGCCCCAGGTAAAAGAAAATGTATATGCTCATTTGAACCGTATGAGAACAGTATTTGAATGTTATTCTCTGGTTGTAAGTGGCTTTGGAATGTAAATGAAAACATGTAGGCCTATAAAAGGAAACATATTAGGCTACACGGGGTCAGGAGATTTAGAGAGTTGAAATAAAAGCTATTTTTTGTGAAACTATAAGAATTGTATTTATGAAATCATTAGCAGAGGCAACATAACTTTTTTTAAATATAGTTTTATTTTATTTATTTATTTATTTTTGTTAGTGGTGCTTGTCATAGGCAAATGCTATTATTATTTTACGGGGATTTGTAGTCTGTATGGGTTGGTTCTCCCTCAGCTGCATGGGCAAGAAAAAAATCTAACAAATCTTTTTTATTTTTTAGAAATCCTGATTTTATCCTGATTCTTTGTCATGTTTATTTTTCCTATTTTGCAAGAAGTTTGAGCATCACAGCCAAACTAATTACCCTATTATAAAGGCTTTTAAGGTAACAAAATATGAAAAAGTATGTTGGATATTTAGGCCAAAGTGCATGGGTAAAGATAAAAAATATTTGTCATTATTTTAACTTTGTGTTTTATTTTCAGGTACAAGAGGTGTATTTAGCAGGAGCATTAAAAAAAAAAATAATGAACAAATCTACAAATAAAACACTATATACACTTATATTACACATTCCTATTAAAGCAACTGTATTAAAGTTTTTTTTTTCAGTCAAGAGTATTGAGTGATTTTTCTCTGCGTGTTTGGTGTTTTATTAACATAAAAGGAATAATTCACCCAAAAATGAAAATAGTAAAAAAAAAAAAAAAATTTCTTTTTCTGCTAAACATAATCGTTATTTTGAAGACGGTGAAAAACCAAAAATTTGCTGGTTCACAGTGACTTCAGTATGTTTTGCAACTATCAAAGTCAATGTGGACCAGCAACAGTCTGGTAACACAGCTTCTTCAAAATATCTTCTTTTGTGTTCAGCACAAGAAATAAGTTAATATAGGTTTTGGATAACATGTGAGTGTATAAACAATGACAGAAATTAAATTTTAGGGTGAACTATCCCCTTAATTCACACGGCAGCATGTTCAGTACTGTCCCTTTAAGACCTGCTTTCGTCTTATATACAGACATGCATCCTCTTTCATTTGTTTACTTTCATTTTAGACATATCCAACGGAGTCTATACATAAACCTTGTGTGTTTTGACAGTATTAGCACAAAACGTAACTTAGAAATCAGCCACAGTTTGAAGTGCTTTTTCGTTTTAGTGCTTTATGGGCTCAGAAAAACCGCACGTCAGAAACGCACACGAATGAAACGTTTAAATAACCATCAAGGATTTAAAGCAGAAGCAAAACATATTTTTGTAAATAAGTGCAGTGTCCCGTGAGAGTAACTCTACCGCTGAGTTAACGCTTATGTTAATGTATGTCGCAGTATATTAATTCCGTGGCGCCAGAACTGCAGCTGATAGAAAGTGTGCTGCAGCAATGATATTTCTTCAAAAGCAGATCGTGGAGACATTTTTATCGTCCACAACCAAAAATATTAATATACTACCCTCGGCAGAAATCGAGGACAGGGGGCAGACTGGACCGCGAGGGCACTTTAGCATTCGACCTCAAACTCGCAGGCGCAAGTCGCAGAATTCTCTGACTTTCAAAAAACCTGTGTTTTAGTCAAAATCACGTTGTTCCGCTCTCAATGCACTTTGTTCCCATACGCTTTGGGATGGCAAAGCTCATTTGTGCCACCCTTGTGGACACGCCACTGCTCTAAAGCTCTGGCAGGTAAATATTTCATTGGCGTTCTGTTCTCACGTGACTAACTTTTTCTGAGCGCGTACGCCCGAAGCACGCGCACTGTCCAACAGCGCCAAACTGGATTTTTGTTGGGTCAGACCCATCTGCTAGTGATGGAAAAATATGCACAAAACAATCCACTTTTTCATTTTAGCATCAGATGACAGATAATTTCTCAGGGGAGGCAGGGCTTATCCTAGGAGAGGCACTGCCTCCCCCAGCCTCCCCCTAAAAACGCCCCTGAATAGGTATAGAATGGTCAGTCAAGAACTTATTGGTTTGTTTAACTGTTGTAGTCAGAGTCAGTGTGGAAAACGGTCATGAAAATAATAATACAAAAAATCTTCAAAGTAAAGCTGTACTAAATATTTTGTGAAAGAGAATACTATATACAGTATTACTGTATCACTTAAACCCATTCACCCACACATAACGTGTAATGGCCTTAAGGATTTCTTACACAGACACCTGCATACACTAGATCCTTCCAAAATCCGGCTCCAGTCAGCAGTATACAGCCGCATGTGGGTGTCATGAATCACTCTATCAGCCCTCGCCGTTTAGCAAATTGGGGATTTTTAGTAAGCTAATAAATACATCAGGAAGCTGAGGCGGCATACGTTAGTGGGATTAGTAGGCACATGCTGCTCGCATCGTTCACTGATCCAAAGCTTTTAAAATGGTGTCTGCATTAAAGTCAACCTTAGAACAGCACAAAGATCAAATGAATCGCTTAAGGTTCAGGAGGGTTTTGGGAAACAGGGATAATGATTTCACATCTTAGCTGGGATTATACTGGGGTATAGTGAACATACTTTGAAATGTGTACTACTGTAATTCCTATAAATACTTTTTGCCATACTGGAGACTAGTTTCATTGGATTAAACATGGAGCAAGACCTGGATGAATTTGCATGTTGCCATACTTTTTTTATGCTGGTTATAGTGCTGTGTTTCTGCTAGTGGACCAGCACACTCATGGTCTTCAGTTGGTCAAGAAAGGGGTTGACTCTGTGTTCGAGTCAAGACATACTTTAAGAGGGTCTGAATGTCTCAGACCATGTAAACATGCTTTCTTTTGGGTTGAAAGAAGACTGGTGGATAAAGTATTGATAGCCCAACTTAAGTAAAAGTATAGATACCTTACTAGAAAATGACTTTGGTAGTGTCGGGTCTCGGGGCTAATCACCTGTCTTTTTGGTGTGGGTGTGTGTGTGTTGGGATGGTTTGACAGCTCACCACGTCTGCCTGTTTGTTTTCCCCGCCTCCCTTGTTTCCCCGTTGTTAACCTTAATTGCTCGCCACCTGTTCTCTATGTCCTTCTAATTTTTTCCCCTTTATTATTCCCTGTGTTTCTCTGTCTATTGTCAGACTGTTGTTATTCATACCAATAGCTCCGATCATCTAGCAGCTCTTTGTACTCACCTTGTCGTGTCTTGTCCTCAGGCTCCAGTGTGTTTTGTTGATTCCTCTGCCCTTGTTCTTACAAGCCTTGAGCTCCTAGTAGCTTCCAGCTGTTCATCCCTCCGGTCCGGCGGTTATACGTACTTCTGTGAAACGTGACTCATCTGCTACTCATCCTGTCACTGCGAGTGAAACGTGACTCATCTGCTACTTATCCTGTCACTGCGAGTGAAACCTGTGAAACGTGACTCATCTGCTACTCATCCTGTCACTGCGAGTGTAACCTGTGAACCGTGACTCTTCTCCTGTTTCGAATAAAGCCTTGAGTTTACCCGCATCTGAATCCAGCCTGCTTTCTCTTGACAGAACAGTCTGACCAGATTATGGATTCAGCGGGATCTGATCCGCTTCGCTCGGCTCTCGTTCAACAGGGAGTGTTGTTAGGGCAGCATGCCACCCAGCTCAACACCACCGTGCAGGATGTGGACGTTCTCAGTGCCCGAGTCTCCGAACTCCTCACACGGGTGGACGATCTTCAGCGAGAGGCAACGAGCCGGGGGCCCGTTCCTCACACCAGTATGTCACACGAGTCCGAACCCCATGCCAATAATCCACCTCTGTTCCCATCACAGGAACCCGACGCAGCGGTTCCATCCGCCCTGGCTTTCGTCCAGCGCTGCCGTCGCACCTGGGAGAGAGTCAGGAGGATTTTGGTCCAAACCTCTGACAGAACCAAGGCTGCAGCTGATCGTCGCCGGTCCTCTCCTCCTACCTATGTGTGTGGTCAACGGGTTTGGCTCTCTACCAAGGATCTGCCTCTCCGGGCGCCTTCTCGTAAGCTGGCTCCCAGATTCATTGGGCCTTTCCGCATCACCAAGGTGGTTAGTCCGGTGGCGATCAGGCTCAAGCTCCCTCCTACTCTTGGTCGGGTTCACCCGGTGTTTCATGTTTCCAGGGTCAAGCCTGTGTTCTCTTCCCCCCTTAATCCTGCTTGCAGTCGCCCCACCCCCCCACCCCCTCGTCTTGTGGATGGATCTCCTACCTATACGGTTAAGAGATTACTCGATGAGCGGCGTCGCGGCAGGGGGTTTCAGTATCTTGTGGACTGGGAGGGGTATGGTCCAGAGGAGAGGTGTTGGGTGCCGTCCCGGGACATTCTGGACCGCTCGTTGATTGAGGACTTCCGGCGGCATCGAGGTAGGCCCCTTCCTAGAGCGCCAGGTGACGCTCCTGGGAGGGGGGGTACTGTCGGGTCTCGGGGCTAATCACCTGTCTTTTTGGTGTGGGTGTGTGTGTGTTGGGATGGTTTGACAGCTCACCACGTCTGCCTGTTTGTTTTCCCCGCCTCCCTTGTTTCCCCGTTGTTAACCTTAATTGCTCGCCACCTGTTCTCTATGTCCTTCTAATTTTTTCCCCTTTATTATTCCCTGTGTTTCTCTGTCTATTGTCAGACTGTTGTTATTCATACCAATAGCTCCGATCATCTAGCAGCTCTTTGTACTCACCTTGTCGTGTCTTGTCCTCAGGCTCCAGTGTGTTTTGTTGATTCCTCTGCCCTTGTTCTTACAAGCCTTGAGCTCCTAGTAGCTTCCAGCTGTTCATCCCTCCGGTCCGGCGGTTATACGTACTTCTGTGAAACGTGACTCATCTGCTACTCATCCTGTCACTGCGAGTGAAACGTGACTCATCTGCTACTTATCCTGTCACTGCGAGTGAAACCTGTGAAACGTGACTCATCTGCTACTCATCCTGTCACTGCGAGTGTAACCTGTGAACTGTGACTCTTCTCCTGTTTCGAATAAAGCCTTGAGTTTACCCGCATCTGAATCCAGCCTGCTTTCTCTTGACAGGTAGAAGTCACTGTTTTGAATATTACTTGAGTAAAGTTTTAAAGTATGTGATATGTATTGTACTCAAGTATGATTTTTAATATTGAAAGTACTTATGTATTGAAAGTGTTCAGTTTTAACTCTTTCCTCCATTTTGTATCTTTGGGTAATAATAAGAAGCTCTTCATTAGTTAGCTACTTTGTCTTTCCTTCCAACATAAGACAACATTTCTGGAATCTGCATCTGAAGTGGCATTGAGATGTATTTACAGTTTCATTTTGCTCAATGTGGACACTATTTGCATTTAACCTACAGTTACAGATGCATAAATAATGCTTTGTTAAAAAAAAAACAAAAAAAAACTTTAATATTGATATTTGAAATGATTTATAACATGAAAAAAAGTTGAAATGTGAAATTAAAACCACCTATAGGTGAAAGCAAGTGACTGTTAATGAGTAAGTCATTAAGATTAATCTGATTCATTAAAAAAGCTGATTCATTCAATAAAGAAACACTGTCCATTGCTCAGAGATGCAAAACAGTGTGACACTGTGATCTTTGTTTGGAACTATTTTTGTTGCCAAAGTTCATGAAATTAAATCATCCACTTATGAGCGAGTACTTTTTTGCACATGAGCAAACACTGAAATTATTATTTTTTCAATTCCTTGAGTTTACTAAAAAAAAGGTTAGTGGTTGCAATCAATTTATTTTAGCTACATTTAAATATACTAATTAAGTTGCTGTCGTTTTTGCAATCTGGAAAGTTCTGGCTGCATAATAAAGTTGATTAACCCTCTGGGGTAAGAGGTGAACACAAAAAGAAAAGTTTTGAATCATAATGCCTTCCTTGTTGCTAAGCTGCTTCTACTCTGTAGTTTGCATGAAATTAAGGAATGATGTAAAGAAATATTCCAGGTTATTTTTAAACCCGTCTGTGGCCTTCTGTCAGTAACCTCTCAAAGTAATTTTGATTTAACCCTCAGTGAACAAGTTTATGGGAAACTACCAGACTTTGAAAGTGCACAATTGTATGTTGGCATATGAGTGGTATAGTCATCAACCTTTTTGTTTTTCTCAGTGAAGGGGACATAAAAGCAACATTACATAACCATTCAAAAATAACTGCATCCTAATTTGCATACAATCTGTCCTGAATTATATGCATGATTAAAATTTGCATCCCAAATAATGGTAGACCTACGCTCAAAATAGTATGCCAAAGAATCCCAGATGGTGAACTGTTTTGAAGTATGCATCTGAGCAGGCTTTTTCAGTTAATATTTCTTCTGGGAAAAAAAAAAACAAAAACAAAAACAAAAAAAATATTCCAAACTATGGTTAGTTTGCTGTCAGTCTAATCTGGTTATGGTTTTTGGCATCTTAGCACCAGCTAAGCATAATTAAACCTGCAAAGTCCAGCAGTATGCGTTTTTTTTTTTTTTTTTTCAAGGGATTGCCCACAACCTTTTAAAGCTAACTTTGTGAAGCTATATTATTAAGTGGAGTAATGTGAGGTCAAAGTAATCATTAAGTAATTATGCTGCTAATGCTTACATTTAAATGTAAGTGAAAAGGGACTCTAAGGTTTCAAAACGTCTCACTTATTACTTACACAAAATGTACTCATCATCACTGCTTGCTTAAGTAATATACAAGATTTCAGTTTAGAGCTGAATGTGTCTGTGTTTCAGATGCTTGTCTGATCATCCTCAACTAGCACCCTGCAGCCTAAATCCAACCCATTATTCAATTTTACACATCTTCCAATCGATTTGGATGAAATCACTATGCGACCTCATAAATGAGAGCACTCTCCGCACAAAATCCAGTGAGATCAAAAGCACACAGTGGTCATTTAATTAGCAGACCAAAGTATCTGGAGCATGCTTTTAAACTCTTGCTGGACATAGTTCATCCACTGTAGATTACCAGATATTACCTAGCATTTTTCTGAAACACATATTTGAAGTTTGATATGAAATCATAACAGCTTTCAAGCCAGACCTTGTTAAAGTATGTTTGTGCGTTAACTAAGGAACACAAAGTTGGCATGAAATGAAAATTCTGTCCATATTCGTATTATTGATTGTACTATGAACAATTCACCCACCCATCCATCCATCCATTTATTTATTTATTTATCATTATTATTTGTTTTTAATTAATGGTAATTACAACTTTCATAACTTGATTAACTAGTGACATTTGCTGAATTTCTCCAATTATTTTGGATAAACACTGTTCCTTTCTTACAACTGACTACAAGTGTCCATTCGCTTCCAAATAACTACGTAAGCTGACTAATTATACAGGCTTCCTAATTTCCAATGACTGTAGTTGACCTAGTATCCATGCAATCGATAGGTTCCAGTGGACCCCAACATTCTTTTCTTTCAAATATGTTATACACGAGACAGAAATGCATTCGGGTTTGAAACAACATGAGGGTGAGTAAACAATCCCAGATTTATGCTTTGGTGAACATGTTACCTACAATGGAAGTGCACAAATCAAACTCTGAGAAGTGTTGACCCCGAAATAATGTTAATTCATATGGGTAAAGGAAAGTTTTGAAATAACTCGTTCTTGTAGCCTTCATCATTAGAAAGATGCATTGACTTCAGGATGATCTCAACAGCGAGTGGGAACAGAGAATGTCAGAGCGGAGAGTTCTGCAGGCCTACTGACCTCACAGTTGTAGATGTGTTCTGGTTAATTGGCCAGGTGAGAGGCATCCACTCCACTTGCACCAGCTTTCCGGGAAACAGACGGCAGGAGTTCGGAAAGCTCTGAAATTAAACTTGACTGTCAGCCTAATTGGTCCCCTTCCTGTATTGTGCTGTTTGTGTTTCTTCAGTTATGAGACTTGAAGTCTGTGGCCTCACCGCTGATGCTCTGGAGAGAGAGAGAGGCTGTGCTAATGAGACGCTTTTAAAATGTTTTTGAATAAAACACTCAGCATGTTGTTTGGATATTGAATAAATATAACTAATATGCCAATGGATTTGCATTCAGTCTCCATTTAGGCTCTTTGTTTTGCCATGACTTTGTTTTTGGGCCTTTCTCAGGAGAGAGTGCAGCCCTAGAGTATATTTATCTCTGTATTTTGTTTTTCCTCTGTTGAAAAGACAGGCTCGGGACAAACATAAATTTTGATGCTGGACTGCTGGTATATAGCTGCATGGGGACTAGTGTAGCCGTGGTGTCAACTGTTCTTCCATCATTTACCCTTGTGTCATTCCAAACCTTTCTTTCATTTTGTAGAACACAAAAGATGTTTACCAATTAATGGCACACTAATCTTCCCCATTCAATGAAAAGTGAAGTGGAAACGGGTCCTCTGGGCTTGTAAAATGACAAAAAGGCAGTAGTTTCAAATGGAATGTATTATTGAAGCTTACTGAAAAAGCAGTGTTGTGCAAGTTTATCCTTTTATACAGCAAAGATTTACAAACTGATCAAGTAAAAATAACTAATCATACGTATTTTTCCAATAAATTCTACTCAAAAGAACTGAAAAAAAAAAAAAAATCCAAGAAAATGTTAAGCAATGAAACTGGTTCAATTAAGAAATATTTAAGAAGTTTGCTTTATTAACACTGATGAACACTCTCAGCAGCTCTTAAATCCCATTAATGTTCTCATATGTCCAATTATTTATATTAATATATATGGTAAGTAGTGCCTTTCGGTTGAGATACAAGTCATAATGGGGACTAATTATAATTATGAGTTGTCAGATGTTAAATCACACTGAAATTAAAACATCATAAAATAGGCTGTCTAAAGCATAGACTCCAGTTGCACCATATCTCATGAACAGTCTTTAAGAGTCCCAGTGTGCTAAAAGTTTAAATCTGTCCACCAGTATATACATCCAAAACAATTAAAAAATAAACCTATACCTATACCTATATATATATATATATATATATATATATATATAGGCACTTTGGTGCCCTGACTTTAGTTCTGTTTCCACATGGCAGGTACATTGGTACATTGTGTATATTAGACATACATAAAAAGATACAAAATCCAAACCAAGTCATATATACATAAAAATCAGAACATAAAGTGGTTAAAACTAATCTTATGTGACAGTGTTGCAATGCTGCAATTGTTCTATACATTCTCCAAAATATATCCTTTTGTGTTCCATAAAAGAAGGTGATACTGGTTTGAAATGAATAAATTATATTCATTTTTTATTCAACTTTGTGTAACCCACCTTGGTCTTTTCAGCAAGGTCTGTAAGCATAACATGTTGCTTGTTTTATCTGTCTGAACTGACATGTCCCCACTGTTTTGTGTGACAGTGTTGGGAGGTCTGGAGTCTCGTGGGGTGCTGAGGAAGATCAGCGATATGTTGGAGATAATCATGAAGAGGATCGACACCCTATCAAAAATGAGCAACAGCAGCGAGTCCCACAGACTGGAGGAGTTGAGCTCTGCTCTCCACAGGTGCAGACTCACATTCATGATTACAGCACAGCAGCGGTGACATTCTTCAAGTCAGGTGTCACTTGCTGCCTTCAAGTCACGTAGGGATAATCGTATTTACAAGATGAATGCACACGAACGGCGCCACAACGTTTTAATTTCCAGTTACCTCCATGTTTATCTTTGTGCTGTTAACGCATGGTTCAACTGCAGATGCAGTTCATCACGGCTCGAGGACAAACGAATCAAGTCTGTGAAACTAAAATGTAACCAAATGAGGTTTTGCATCAGCTAATGAACAAAGTTTTAATTTCTTACTCGATACGCTACGTTGATTTGTTTTCATTTTTACAGGCGTGTTTTCCAAGAGCTCTTTCGTTATGTGAAAACTGGTTTGCACATATTTTGTGTATGTGACGAGGAAAAGTGATAAGTCTCGCCAGAAAACATTAGCATAGCTGTTGGATAATGAAATAACTGGCCGGCATGACCAAAACACATCTGTCATCATTTGCTGTGGCTGCACGAGTTATGAAAAATAATACAGAGATAAAAATAAACTGATAAAACATAAAGATTACTCTTGACCCTCACAAAAAGTGCATCCTATTTATTCCAGCCACTTGAACACCCATCACACTGCAGTGACAAGTTCAGAGTTTGCGAGTGGGAAGTTCCCAATAGGTCTTGAAGGCGGCAGCTGTCGGAACGTTTCAGACACAGTCAACTTCTCGCCGATGAGTTAGTTAAGACACTTCCCAGAGTTTTCAGCTGTCTCCATGGAAACAGATGTCTGTCACATCAGAAGTTCAAACGGGCTCTGGTGCCACGGCTTTACTTTGTGATTTCTCCAGACATCAACAAATCTTACAGGATAAGAACACCCACACATCCCATCTCTACAATCTTTGTTGTGAATTAAAGTATGATGTCAACTTTTCCATCTCTTCTGTTCCGCTGAAAAGTAATCAATGGTAGTGATAGTTTAAAGCTAAAGCACTAAGCACTGCTGGTGTCACCGATGGAACTGCAAAAAGAACTTAACTGTCAAAGTATTGATGCTTACATATATGAAACCTGGTAAATTACCGTAAAATTCTTATACTGACTTAGTTGGGAAATACACAAATGCTTTACAATTTTTTTTACCTCTAAAATACCATTCACACATCAGTATCAAATTACCATGATACTCCATGATGTCAATCAACAGAAATGACCTTTAAACGCGATGAGGAGAATCTGTCCAACTTGACAAAATTTCTTTAATTCTGAGTGACACGCTTGAGGGAATTATCCCACAGAACACATTTTTGCTTGAAAGAGAGAGAGAGAGAGAGAGAGAGAGAGAGAGAGAGAGAGAGAGAGAGAGAGAATACACAATTATATTCAGTGCAGAGCCAGTAGCTGCGATTCCATCCGCCTATTTTAATCACATTTTGGAATATTGCATAAAAAATGCTGGATGGAAATGCCAAAATGTGCATAAATTACAAAAATGTGCATAAAAAACGTTTGAGTATGATAAACTTTTTATCCAATAACACCTTTACAGAATAAATTCCTCTATGTGCATCGAAAAAAATCATGTGACTTTGCACTATGAGACGGGATAACTTGACTAGCATCGGACCGATCTCATCAAAGTCTATTGTCAGTGTATTTCTGTATAATTGTCATACACGACTGCGTTTCCAAACAGTAGCATCCACCTCCAAAAACACTGACAGCATTTATTGTGTTACATTTGCTCGCTCTGAGGTGCAGATAATTTATATTATATATGAAAACTATTATATTTAGTAGCTTCTCCTATATTCTTAGTGTTATTCAGTGCCACTGTTTACCAGGAAGTGACGATTTTGTTCTCTTTGACTCGATGGATGGAAATGGTGCTTTATTCACATATGTTTTATGGGATATTCCAGTTTTGCACATAAGATTAATTCAGATCTTTGGATGGAAACATAGCTACTGGTAAATTGAAAATAAGTGAGGTTAAAGCAGAAAGACACCCTATACAAAGATGTCTGTCAAGCGCATGTTTATAAAAAAATAATAATACAACTATTTAAATTATTAATGTAAACAGTGTAATCACTGTTAAAACCATATAATTGGCCAAAATCAGATAAGTCAAGTTGAGCTTTATTATCGTTTCGCTACATGTGTGGACATAGAGTGGAACGGAATTACATTTGTTGACTATGGTACTACATAATTAAACATATATACATAAAACAACAGAAGTAAGAAACAAGTATTTAACCGATATTGTGCACAAGTGATCCTGTAGTTCAATTGATAGAGCATTGCGCAAGGTTGGGGGTTCGATTCCCTGGGAACACATGATAGGTAAAAAATTGATAACCTGAATGCACTGTAAGTCGCTTTGGATAATAATAATAATAATAATTTGATTGACTGCTAAATGCATAAATTTAATTTAATTTAAAAGGGGTATTTTAGGGTAAGAAGTGTATAGTGAAATATGATTTGTGGGGCACTCACAAGGAAAAAATTGTGTTAACTTTGTATTCTTTGTAGCAAGGAGTGTGGCATTACAGCACATGCTCATATACAAGTAATCTAATGTTTGGTTCATTATAATGGAAATTTGCTGGTAACAGTTTTTGTTTGGGTCAATAAAGTTATATTAGCATCACAAACATATACACAATGCTTTTTAGTTATGTGACAATTTAAAGAGCCTTCTTTGACAATAAGGTTATTAGTTGTGACTTGAGTAACTGTAAAATAAAGTTGAGTTGAGCGTAAAATGTCAATATATCAAACAGGGTTTAGTAGTCAGAATTTTCTGCACCCATATCTGACTCAAATTCAAGTCTTGTAAACTGAACAGCATGAAATCAGATGAAATTTCTAAGAACAACTATATGGTTAGAATCCCATTAAAAAAGGTTTTTGGACATCTGTCTCAATCTGTATTATATAAGATCAGATACTGAGGGTTTTTTTTGTGTGTGTGTGTGTGTGTGTGTGTGTGTGTGTGTGTGTGTGCACGCATGTGTGTGTATGTAGTATGTATGTACTGTACTGTCATATATAATGTGCAGTCTACAGTCATGCCAGATCTCATTTTTGTCCACTCTTTCACCATGTAGTGAACTATGTGCCATTTGCTATATACTGTAGAAAACAGTGAATGAGTGGGCATGTACATGAAGATGTAAAATACTGCAATGCCTCAAGAGCTTTGCACTTTGATTTGTTGCAGAAGAAAGTTTCTGGGCATCATATTACTTCCAAAGCAATTATAACAGTAACCAATGTAGATATAACGGATATTGACTACTCCGTCTAAACAAACGGCTCCAATATCAGCATTCACGAAATACAGTACAGATAGATTTGGGTGTACTACCAGCGAAGCCTTAGAACTTCTGTTTTTGAAATGCGTCTGTGGGACTGAAAAATCACAACTGACGTTCTTTCTAAAGCTGATTTGATTGGTGTGGATGAAAGACCACAGGAGGTAAAAAGCTCTGGCAGTATCTAAAAAAAGAAATCTCCGTAGTGCAGAGATTGCGGAAGTCAAACATGCATGTGACAGCTCCGCCTGAACACTTTATTGTCTTTGGGTGTGAATTCAGAAAGGTCAGGGTTCAGATGGCGTGTATTTTCGAGCGTTGAGCTTTGTGCCATGCGGAGGTGACATTTATTGGGAGTGACAGAGTTGCTCACAGAGGGGGGCTGTTTGCTTCAGCGTGTTGCTGATGTAGCTGCAGGGCACGGGGTTGCAGGCGGTTCATGTGAGCTGCATTATAAAGAAATCAAGCTCTTGGTGTGAAACAAAGATGACAGTACGTTCCATAAGACATTTTCCTGTCTCTATGAAAGAGATTTTTCAAGTCACTCGAGGTACCTGAAATAAAACCTATTGAGGCTTTAATGAAATACTTTTTAGATGCAAGAGAAAAATATAGTCAAAGTTAACTTCAATTGTACAAACTTGTACAGAGACAACAGTGACAGTGTCTTTTGATTTGCATACAAACAAAGTTTTTAGGAATTTGCTCATAGCTAAATTTAAAATAGCAAATGATACAGTGCAATGGAAAAGTAAATTGAAGTAAACTAGAACTAGTAAACTACTTGAAGTTTACTAATTAAATAAGCAAATTCATAAGCATGTGAGCTCAGGTATGTGTATATCCAATCCAATCCGCTTTATTTATATAGCACAATTTAAATAAACACAAGGTTTCCAAAGTGCTGTACACCACAACAATAAAAGACACAATAGGATAAAAAGATAAACACAATAAGATAAAAGCAATAGAATAAGATAAAACAACATGAAATTATATAAGTAAAATTAAATCAAATCAATAAATAAAATGCACTGCCCACACAACACATTTAGTATAGTCATAGATCTTGCTTCCATTGAAACACAAGATGTTCTTTGGATTATTCTCAAATCATGCTAGAGAACAAGAACAAGATTTACCATGATAGTTTGAGTGCTGTCTGTCTGTGTATCTGTCTGTCTGTCTGTACTTAAGTACGGAACATTTGAACCTGAACATTTTTCATTATTTGACCATTCAGTTTTTTTTTTTACTTTTTTTTTTTTCTAGGGTTAATATATTGCCAAACATTGTAATCTTTAATTTGATTGCAAATGCAGATAATTTAGATTTTATTTGGCCATTTTTAGCATCTATCAACAGTCTGGCACATTTTTGTATTCAAATATCAGCAAACTGACTTTCAGATAATAGTAATTTGACTATTGGGAAATTGTTCTAAAATACTGAAAATAATTTAAGCATGCTGTATCGCACATGATTGTGCCATTATTGCTGTATAACAGTTCAACTTCTTGATAATACTAAATACTTCAGTACTGGAGTACTCAACCAAAAGGTGATTTGGTTAAAAAAAAAACATTTATTATTATTGTTATGCTGTTTTAAAGTCTCTTCACATCCCCTTAGCAATCACTAAGTTAAACTGTCTAAATGTGTAGATTATAATATATATAATCTGTTGAAGGCTTATAACAATAAAATGTTCACCCTCAGTCCGAGGGCTACGATAGGCTGTCCTACCCACTTGTCATTGTATCTATTTGCATATCTCGTGCAGATATTATATGTCATCAGCAAGTTAATTTTGCTAATGCGGACCGAGTGAGAATGGAAGGCGTTATTATTGTAATATCATTTTGTACTTTTATGTTCTGGAATATGATCTTTACTTAATATCCTAATGATTTTTGGCAAGAAAAAAATTATAATTTTGACCTATACAATGAATGTTTGGCTATTGCTACAAATATACCCATGCTACTCATATATTCTTATAATCAATACATAATGACACATAAAACGCAATATAACATTAACTGTGTTAATGTTCCCTTTAAATAGCAAAACACTGCAAACTCTTTTTGTTTTAAATAAAAATAAACCCTCGGGACAATTAAATAATGCAATGTTTCCTTTCATTTTAACCCAGCTTTTTAATCTTTTAGATAATTTTGATGCTGTCAACATCAAGGGAATTAAGTTGCTACCGACTTAATTGCTCTACCATGTTTTTTTCTCTCAGGGCCAAGCCTAAACATGCCGCATGTCATTTTCATTATCTCTCTACATGAATGGTGTCAGTGCAGAATTTTATGCCCCAAGCATATTTCAAACAATTAGCATGTCCAATGGGTAATTGTACCATTCAAGGATGTTGGAATTCAGTTCAATAATAAATAGAAAGACTTGCTTCAGTAGAGGTGCTTCAGGCTCTTGTTTCTTATTTCTCAAGGCTGTAGTATGTATAGGTGCATATTAATTTAAATTACACACACACAATTATCCATTAATATTTTTTTTAATATCCATTAGGCAGAGTTACTGTAAGATTTGCTTCATTTCCATATTGCATATTTAAAACCATCTTTTCTCATCCTCATGTTGTTCTAAACTCTTATTTTCTTCTTTGGAACACAAAATGAGATGTTAGGCGAAATGTCTGATCTGATTCTTTCCAAAAACAGAATCATTAAAGTATTTATTTAGCCCTAACAAACTAATAGCTCTGTTTCCGCACATCATTTCTCTCTCTTACTCCTGTTCACTTTTCCAGATTCCAGCCGGTGGGTCTGGTGGAGCGAATCCAGGCCATTGCTCAGAATGTGTCTGACATGGCTATACGATTGGAGCAGATTCTGAAGAACACTAACATCCCCGCCAGAGGTGAATATCATTTATGTTTGGGTGGCAAGGAATTAACATTACCTTGTTGCAAGGGATATTGTATTATTTAGATATAACCAGATAGGAATTAGCAAAAGCATTAAATGGAAGATGACTGGAGACTAATATTTAACCATCCTGCTTTTTTACAGTGTAAATAAAGGTCACAAACTACTCTCCTCTTGAGTTTCAGAAGAGATTGATCAATGATATTTCAAACTATTTGCCAAGATACCTATATCTCCAATCAGAAAGCTTAAATGATCTGAGCTATGATAGCCATATGTATTTTATATTTCCCAATTCTTCCATTATTTATAATGTACTAGCAAGTGTTACATTGTGTCTATAATTAAGTCTGTAAGGTCCTTGGAGAGCTACACATAACACAGAAGATTTAATAACTCATCAAAAACTACAATTTTAGTCTCTTAGTGAGCCAAATCATAGACATGAAGAGGTCTGGGCTCGGTTCCATTTTTTTTTGGGACAGCACATTCGCTCTTTATTATTTAATGCACCTTGTTTGGACTCGATTGCTATAATGCCAATCATCTTTTGCCACTATTTGTAAAGCAAGTGCCTATGTAGGGTTTGATGTCTCTATAGTTTGCCAACAGAGTTTGGTGGAATTCCAGCAGGTTTTTAGCGAGCATATGTGCAAGCTGTGTGGGAGGTTCATTTAAACTATTAATGTAAGAAAAACAGAATTCTTACTTACACTCTGCCATTTGAGTAATTCTGCTCATACTCATCTGACTTTATGAGAACTTTTATGTTGAAAAAGAGTACTTTGTGTGCTATTCAAATTTTGTTTTAATGACATTTTGGACTTTTCCGATTACAGTTTATTTTGATCTAAAGTCAAACATCGTGTTCTTAGTTTCCAATGACTGTGCCTGTTCACAATGAATGTGAAAACATGACAACAATCCCAGAAAATACAAATTCTCAAAAAAAAAAAAAACAAGTTCTCACGATTAACAAACTATAACCAAAACTTTTGCCTCAGTAAACTTCTAATGTGCTGCTTATTAACAGTTAGTTTGGCCGTTGTGAAGTTTAGTTATGGGGTAGGGTTAAGGGATCTAAGATATGCTCATAAAAAATATGGCATTCATTTGTGCTTAAGCAGTACTAATAAACACCTGATATTCTAGTGATAGCCATCCTGATAAGAAACCAGTTAATAGTTAAAATGGGTCTCTCAATGTGTTACTAAGATTTTATTTTATTTTTTTTTAATAAAAAATACTGGTACTGGTAATACTGGTAATAAGTGTTATTAGAAATGTTTTCAATTTGAATATACGGCAGTGATGTAGTATAGGGACCATTTCTCACTATTAACTAGTTGCTTAATAGCATGCCTATTAACATATTTGCTGTTTATTAATACTTATAAAGGACATATTCTGCATGACCACACTCTACATTCAATCTTACCCAATGCCTCTAACTTACTAACTATTAATAAGCTGCAAATTATGAGTTTATTGAGTCAAAACTCATAGTTGATGGACCGCTAAAAGCAAAGATTGGACCTTAAAATAAAGTGTAAATGAAAATATTTTAAATGTTATTCCTGTTATGGTAAAGCTAAATATTCAGTGACTTTACTCCAGCCTTCAGTGTCACGTGATCCTTCAGAAATCATTCTAATAGGCTAATACTGTAAATATCTAATAAACTTTTCCTATTATTATCGATGTCGACAAATTATTGAGCAGCGAAAAACACTAATATTAATAAGAATTATCATTAATTATTAAGCACCAATAATAATTTATAATAACTGAACACCACAATTAAAACTTAAAACATTTTTTTTGCTGGTGAGAATAATTCTAATAATTTTGTTCTAGTAGTTCTAATAATTTTGGTCACCACTGTATTTTTTAAAAGATATATGAAACTGCAAACAAAAGAGATTTCAATAGGCATTTATAAACTTGAATAAATAGTGCAGAATGTGGAAGAGAATCTCTTAAATCAATGTTTCATATGTGTACAGAACACATGGAGTCGCTGGATGTCTTCTCATTGAAAAGTTCAAGGATGTTTTTCAGCTGCTTAGTATCTTTTCATAATCAAGCAGAATGGCCCATAATTCCTTTCTCTGTGAGCATGCTTGATGGATCAGAAGTAGGCTAGCCTGTTGTACAAAGAACAACCTCTTTCTTCGTTAATTAGGCTGACTGGGATCAGCTACCAGTGAGAGATGGGGGTTTATTAATCAAGATGAGGGGATGTTTGCAATTTTCTGTTCATTTTTTCAACCAAATGGGACACAAAGCAGTACAGAGCTCTTAACAAAGCCCAGAGCGAGCATTACACAGGCAACTAAGAGATACGAGGGCAAGAGGCTGCTTTAATAATGCTTAATAAAGAAAATTTGAGAAGATGGAAGACACAGAAGGCTTTCCTAAAGCCTCATTAAATTCGAGAGTGTTTGGATCCCATTGGTGATCCACACTCAGGACACTGTTGTGTAGAAGAGTGCTGTCAGTCTGTGACTCCCTGTCCTCTTCATCTACAGGCCGAGATGGAGTTACAGGCCAGTGCGACATCCCGAAGGATCCCAGGTACCCGGATTGCGCTAGTAAAGTTGATGTGAGTTGACAGAGATTAAAAAAAAAAAAAAAACTCTCAGACTCCTTTATGTCTCGTCTTTTTATTTCTTGTTTGCCTTAGATAAAAATAAATTGGTGGAAGCAAACACTGGCACCCAACGAATGGAGTGTTTTCACAGCTGTTTCAATGATTGATGATGTTGTTGTTTTTTTTTTTTAGATTATGTCTCTTTCCCGTGTTTGTTCAAGTAAAGTTTTTCCTCTCTCTCTTTTTTTTTCTGGAATCAGGCCTTCCAAGACACTTTACCAAAATGTGCTCAGACTTTAAGCCAAGTATAACAAGTATAACTATCAGCTACCACAAGAAACACAAAGTGCATGCACAAAATGTTGCCAATAGGCTTTAAAAAATAAATAAAAGTAATATAAGTTGTTAATTCATGTTCTGGAAGAGGCGTGGCATTGATTTTGCAGGGAGATTGGAAAGCATGTTTTCAAAGCTAGCTTGCTATTGCTAGCCTCTTCAAAATCACCCATGCTACCTTTAAGACACCAAATAAAAAGATAATTAAACATTAAGATCACTGGGTTGCTTCATTTTATTTTTCTAGCAGACTAGTGAAGACTGTACTGTAAATATTGGGTAAGTCAACTGGAATCTGGACTGCGTTCATGGTAACTGAGGTGATTTTGGATGGAGTCTTATGGTCCTTTCACTCCAGTGTGAATATTCAGTGCAAGAAAGTAAAATAAATAATAAACTTTTTTTATGTTATGGTGAACATCTCATATCAGAGCTTTTGGTGGCAACTTAAATCTGCCGTTTTATTTGTATTTCACGCTTTTAAGCACAATCCTGCAAATTACTTATTAAATAAAATTATTGCAGTTCATGAGCTCTTTAGTCTTCATGAACTTCATGCGTAACCTGTGGTAAACAAGTTGTTTACATAAAATACTCAGCAATCATTCACACTTTTGCCCTTTGTGAGACACACTGTTTATCCTCATTAGTCTCTATTTTGCACATATTTATACTTACCTACATGGACCTTCTTCTAGCACACATTTTACATTTGCATATTTCCCCCATTGCATTAAGTGAGTTTTTATGAAACAAAATCTTGGGACTTTAAAAATTCTTATGATGCATTTAATGCTTTGTATTGTAGTTAATGCATACAGGGTAATTATTAAGAATAAATTGCTCCCTCTGAAAGCTGTTTATTTGCATGTACTGTCAGCGCTGCTTTAGCCCCTGATTCACTAAATTAATTATGCAGATCAGGCAACAGCTCAAAAAAGCCCTGAAAATCTGTGTTGAGTGCGTTTTACACCTCTTTACGCCTCTGAGTGCTGTATTGCTATATTGTAGAGGTAGACCACCACATCTTGCCATATTTTTCTTGAAACCATTTGTTTGGCTGTTGTTTTTTAAAAATAGTATATATATATATATATATATATAAAATTAAAGACAAAAGACAAAGTTCCTTTGCATGGTGAGACACAACAACAACAAATATTTGCAAAAATTTGTTTGGCAATTCATTAAACTTACATCCATTACTCTAATACTACTAATGAAATTTATGAGCACTATGTGAAGATATATATACGAAGCCATAAAGGAGTATTTTTCAGCAGCAGTGTCCAGCAATAACAGTTTATTATTATTTACAAATTTCTCAAAATTAATGTAAACACTGAACTTTATGAAACAAAAATTAAATAATACATCAAATAGACTTTATGGACTTTATCTCACTTTATTTACTGATGTTTTTGCTGCTAACATTCACTAATAAATACAAAAATGCAAAACACTCTGTGTTTTACTTCACATTTGGTGTAAAAAGGACTGTTAGTACACAGTCAATCACTCAGGTATGAAGCCATCCATCATCCATGTGAAGTGACTGTTGGATGAAAGATTCTGTTAGCTCAAATGTTTGTTCAGCATTCCCATTCCACGCAAATACTGAAAGCAGCTAAATCAAACCAATATTTGCTTACAAAGCATATACATTTGTGTTATTTTTTGTTTCTCTTGTAAAGGTTTGCTGAGGCATTAAGATGAAGACTAAACTCGATACATAAATAAGACCCTTTGACATGCCAATTTCATGTTGCATTTCTCTTGGCTGGTCAGTAAACATGCGTCGTAACAGCAAACACACTTTGGAATAATCATGCTGAATTTATGACACTTTCAGAAAATTATCGTTGGCTGTCCTTGGTCGCAAACCATGACGGCTTTCTTTGGACCTCTCTCATGATCACAGAAATCGCCACGATTGTTCATGATGCCAATCTTTCTTCTGGGGACAGCCCGGAATTGTGCAGTGTGTCTCAGGTGTTTGTATACTGAAGCATCAAGATTTCCTTTCACCAGAAGTAAGGGGCCCTATAACATTATTCCTCCTCCTCCGTACATTACATTTGGTACAATAGGCAGATAACATTCTCCAGGCATGAGTCAAAAACCCAGACTGCACATCATACAGTGAAGAGTGATTTATCATACCACAGAATACGTTTCCACTGCTCCAGAATCCAGTGCTGCCATGCTTTACACAAATAGTGTCCAGTCCTGTTCTTGGAGAGCCACTGTCCTGCAGAGTTTAGCTAAAACCCTTTTTAAGCACACCTGAATAATCAAATCTAGGTCCTCCGACTCTTCTAGCAAAGTGTATTGTGGCAGGTTGGGGCTAAAATCTACAGCACTTTGGTCTTCCAGAAAAAAAAAATAATAATAAAAAAGTTACTGAAACCTGTTAATTTGATGGTTCACGTTACACTCTGTTCAGGTATCACACCTCTGTCCTATCATTGAAATGTCAAATAAGTGACAACTTTTAACTGTTACTCATCTCTTAATTTTCTAGTGGATGAGAGCCAGGTGGACATCGGACCCTTGCTACTCCTTTTATGGAGTAGATGGCTCTGACTGCTCTTTCCTCATCTACCTTAGTGAAGTCGAGTGGTTCTGCCCCCCACTGGCCTGGAAGAATCAAAGCAGTCATCCCACGTCAAGCAGCCTGACGAAAAGACAGGTGAGTTCCTGAAACAGTCAACAATCACTTCCCCTAATTCATGGCTACAGAGAGATGTATACATAGGCAGTATTGCAGATATCTTTTAACAGGAAGGCAGGAAGGCAATCCTAGAACCCAGAAGTTGTTACCTATACATCATTCCAAATCAGGTTTCATTTTAGTCCAAATTTTGACTTAGTAGGCTGTAGAAACAAGGCAGCATAGTGGGTTATAGAACAGAGACTGTGTGAGCAGTATGTGTGTTCTCACCTGGTTAGTTACTTTCACAGTGTGTTATTTCAAGTGAGTTCCAGCTGTTTAACTGTTATTCACAATGCCTCTAAGCTCTGCTAAGACTGAAATGAGATATCATTTTATTTTTTTTCTTCCCTAAGGCATAAAGTACTCTAGCATTTTCCAGCCTAGCAAAATTACTTCTGTAAATTCCACACAGCTATTACCATTATGCGTCTGATCTCTTTTAGATATACACGTACATCTCAGTGAATTAGAATGTCGAGGAAAAAAAAAAAAAATCAGTAATTACACTAAAATTGTGAAATTGGTCTATTAAATAAATGCAATGCACACAGACTGAAGTAGTTTAAGTCTTTGGTTCTTTTAATTGTGATGATTTTGGCTCACATTTAACAAAAACCCACCGATTAGTTTGAACTGCACATATTTGTACTGAATTATCACTTTTAGTGTAATTCAAATCTTAAACTTATATTTAAAAAAGTATAATTTAACCTAACATTAAAGAGATACTCCACCCCAAAATGAAAACTTTGTCATTAATATCCAGTGTTGGGGAGTAACTAGTTACATGTAACGGCGTTACATAATTTAATTACAAAATAAATGTAACAGTAATCAGTTACAGTTACTAAGAAAAAATGAGTAATTAAATTACAGTTACTTATGAAAATTGTAACGATTTAAAAGGGGATTACATTTGAATATTTACACACATCCACGTACAGCTTATTTCTTTCCCAAATTGCACTAAGACATATGGCCCATAATCTCCGAGACGCGGAAAACACATTCGTAGAATCCAGTCATAAAAATGGAATTCAGCCTATAACGCGGACGCAATATGCCACATTTTGGACGAATAAATCAAAAGTAGGTCAGTACACTTGAATCAAAACCCGATATGGACTGATGTCTGTGAATATTAAGCCGCAAAAAGACTGAAAATGAATCCTGTACGTTCTGCGTGTCGGGAGAACCGGGACTATTCCCGGTGGCCTGGCAGACGATTTGGCCTTCTACTTTAATATTGTTATTGTATAATTGCAGGCTGAATATACTAAAGCGATTATTTCCGAATCCGCCATTCGATAATTAAATCTCTAATAAATCATGGATCGGTTAGTTGTGACTGGCAATGGTTGGGCTCGCGCGTTCTCTGCGCCTCCGCCGAACGGTTTGGATCAGACTCCGAGTAATCAATGCGAGAGAGAGAGACCGGAGTGAACTGTGTAAGCGCACAGCTGGAGCAGAGAAGCGACACTTCTGTTCAGGGTTTCAGGTGCAGGTCAGTTTCATCTGTAAATATGCTAATGTAGTTTTGTCTTTGTTTACTTAGTCAAGCAGCAGCAGCACATTGCTCGCAATCACTCAAAATACTGTATAAATGACGTCATTATTATCTTTTGTAATGTTACAGTAGTAAGTTAGCAGACAAATCATCATATTTTATCATAGGTTTAGGGGGAGCTAGTGGATACAAAAACACAACCCTTAGGAAAATTAATATAGCTTATGGTATGGCACTAACCGTGGTTTAACTATGGAATTTGTAGTAAAAATAAATACAAGTGGTAATTCATTTGCCAAAAAAACAAAATTGCACTTACAAAACATGGTAAAAGTCAAATAAAAATCTTCACTATTAAAGTCATGAGAGAGATGGATGGATAATGGAAGTGAATGTGCAGTTCAGGAGAGAACTCTTAATTACGTTGCAAGTCCCCCAACCTAAGGATTCAAATCTTTCTCATGTCAGGTCCAAAAAAAAAAATAGGGTTGTCCATGTTTCAGAATGGGTTGTGGGTGTATGAGTGTGAGATTTCCCAGCCTATTTTTTCCCCAGTCCGCCCCTCATGGAAATTAATCTCTAGAACAGTCACTTCATGAGCATTTTTTACTTATTTTGAGAAACTATCATCATATCATATACAAAGAGACAGCAGTGTTTCAAAAAGACACCAATGTTTCAGGAGTTTAGTACACAAAATAGGACACATGCTTATTAGATAACCGTATTTGAGTTGATGTATATGCTTTTATTTTTTTTATTAACTATTTTTCCCCAAACCATTGTTAGATGCAGTTAGATGCCTGTAGTTATGCAAAGATTTGGTTTCAAAAACAGTATCTATAAACTATTTCTTTTGATTTTAAATCTGCTTTGAACTTCAGATCAATCTCTAAGTAAAAGGCAGTAATAAAGTCTGATTGTGTGGTGGATGTGTTCAAAATTGATCATCTTAATTCAGGTGATGAAGAATGATGAAAGTCTGACAGTATTGAGCACTACTGTTAAGGTTAAACCTGCATGGTGTAAAATGGTTGAAGATGATTTACAGTTGCAAATTAACATTCATTAGAAATTTATAAAAGTAATCAAAATGTACTCAAAAGTAATTAGTTACATTACTTTATTAAAGTAATTAAAAAAGTTACACTACTATTACATTTTAAATAGGGTAACTTGTAATCTGTAACCTATTACATTTCCAAAGTAACCTTCCCAACACTGTTAATATCTTACCCCCATGTCATTTCCCCCACTCATAATAGCTTTGTTCTTCTTCGGAACTCAATTGAAAATATTTTGGATGAAAACTGGGAGGCTTGTGACTGTCCCATTAACTGCCAAATAAAATACATTGTCAAGGTCCAGAAAAGTATGAAAGACATCAGAATAGTCCATCTACCATTGCGGTTCAACCATAACATTAAGAAGCGAGGAGGATACTTTTGTACGCAAAGAAAACAAAAATAATGACTTTATTCAACAATTAATTTACTCTGTGTCTCTCACCACAATTCTTTGCCTGTTTTCTCTAACTGTATCTCTTTCTATAGGCATATTTCCGCTCAGATCTGTCTCTACTGTTGGAGCGAGTCGGCTCGGGCAAAGAATCTTTAAGCTTCATGAGGAGGCGTATGCGCAGATTGGCTGCGCAGTGGGCTGCAGCTGCACGCAGACTTGACGAGCGACTGCGTGGTCAGTACAGAGAGCAGAAGAGGGTGAGCAGTCACACACTGTCTAAAGAAGGCGAATTAAAGGCCCTATAGAATATAACGAGGTTTCGTTGTAAAACAGTGTCTTCCTTTGCACTATTTGGATGATATTTTTTTATTTTCAATGTGTCATTTGAGTTATTAACAGAGGAAGTCTGTCCTGTCATGTACTGATTTGGATGCGACTGGGACTTCAAACCAGAAGTTTAGCTGCACATATGATATTTGACGAAGGTCAAAATAAATAAGAAGCGCAATTATATAGTGCAATCACAGATGTTGGTATAAGGGTGAGATTGGATTTCTCAGAGGAACCAACAGAGTATGGGATTTACTCCACAATTTCTATAGAGGTTCTAGAAGAAAAACACAGCCGCAGATGATTTGGATTGTATTGAAATCAAAAATAGGTCTGCAAAACAATAAATTAATAATAAATAAATCTTTGAATAGGAACATTCCAACATTCCATATATTATATATATATATATATATATATATATAAGATTAGTAGTTGTAAATAATGTATTAACAGTAATGTTTGTACCGTTCACTTTTTCACAAAACCGTTGTGAGCCAAGAGCCAAGCCTGGATGAAAAAGTGTGGATTAAATTAAATCAGTCTCACGGCGAGATACAGAGCAGATGCACACTCTCTGTTCTGTCACTTAGAGAAGTGGTTTTCTGTGAATAGATTGACTGTGACCATGAAAAAGCTGTTTACTGTAGGTGAAGTCTGCTGTCTATGAGTTTGACTGGTAAGTGTAGGATAATTGCTGGTGCTTGTGAATATGTTTGTGGTGGCTGGTTGCACATATTTCCCATGTGGTAGTTTTTAATTATGGACTGTTTCTATGTTGATTCATCTTTGTTCATGCTTTCACAAAATTCCGTTTGGTTGGTGCACTTTTGATGTCCCTATTGAGTCATTTAACATTCTGTAAAAGACAGTTTTGGTTGAATCTGCCTACAGCTATTAATGGACATAGATTACCAGATGACTGTGTTTTCCATCTGTAGGATGTGAATCTTACGGAATCTAATTATTTTGGCTTAGAATCAATTCAAATTAATGATCTTGGATCCTTAAAGGTGCTCTAAGTGATTTCACACATTTTTTAGGGCAAAACATTTTTTTGTCACATCCAGCAAACATCTCCTCACTATCCGCTAGCTGCTTGTCCCCTGAACACTCTGTAAAAAAAGGGGTCTCTCTAGACACCACAGGCTCCACAAACAACAAGAAAAACAAACTGGGCTCACCCGCACCACAAAACATAACAAACTGTTCCAGCCAATAACCGACAAGAAAGATTTAGGGGTGGGGTTTGGGGGGTTAGTGCACGGATGAGGAGGAGGGAGGCTCTAGCTAGCCTCCGTTTTGTTTGACAACAATTTGAACATCAACAAGATGTTATGACTCCCGGCATCGCTTAGAGCACCGTTAATGACTCCACAAATTATTATATTGTATTCCATAAACTACAGAATTAAGTTCTAAAATAAAATATTTAGTATCAGAACTGTATTTTGTATTATATATATATATTAATAAAAGTAGCATCTATTACAACAAAACAATTTTAAAGGTCCCGTTCTCCACGATCCCATGTTTCAAACTTTAGTTAATGTTTAATGTTGTTGTTAGAGTATAAATAATATTTATAAAATTCTAAAGCTCAAAGTTCAATGCAAAGCGAGATATTTTATTTAAGAAGTCGCCTACAACGAATGACCAGTTTGGACTTTTTTTTAGTGATGTTACTAGAACAGTTTTTTGACTAACCTCCGCCCCCAGGAAGAGGAAGAGTTGCATTTGTGTTTGTCGCCATGTCGCCATCTCGGAGTCCAATCATCTTTGTTTGGGCTTCACAGGGACGCTGCACTTTGAAGATTAATGGTTACAATTTATGTTTAACTCGGTTCCCGAAATTTATAATCCACATGTAAAACTATGTGCAGCACATTTTGCCGAGGACACCTTCCTCAATCTCAATCAGTTTAATGCCAGATTCGCAAAAAGATTATTCTTGAAAGTTGGAGCAGTTCCCTCTTTGTCTTGAGAAGGCGTTGTTTATGGATCACAACTTATTTTTTATTTATTATTTAATTTGGTGCGTTTAACAGTTTCTGTAACTTATTACACAAAGGGCAACGCTGTTTAGCTTTGTTAACTAGATCAGGGGTTTTCAAACTGTGGGTCGCGACCCACTCGTGGGTCACGGAATGGAACAAGGTGGGTCGCACAAAGTCACTTGGCTGCAGCTAATTTTGCGTTTCAATGACACACAGACACTAACACAGTTCAGTCTAGGGCTGCACGAATGTGACGAGTGGGGCGGGGCCTAGTGCCATGGGAACAGAGCTAGGCCGGTGGAGTGATTGGGAAATGAGCAACACTCACCGGTCTCAAGAACCACGGAGGAGATCGGAAAGATACAAAAGAGGAGCGATGACAGTGAAGGACGAGAGAGGACCAGGCCTGGGTTTTATTTTGTGTTTGTTTTTTATTTGTGCACGGCAGTCATCCGAGAGGGGCTGTCGCGCTGTTTTGTGTTTATTTGGTTATTAAAACTTTGTTTGATTGTCCGCCGGTTCCCACCTCTTTCCACGAAGGAGTCATCGAGGCGGTGGGCTGGAGTGAGTTCGCCCCCCCCCCCCCCCCCCGGCAACTCACTCCAGCCCACCACATCGAGCACCCTCGGCGGCAGACTCCTTCGCCCTGCTCGATGGCACTGCGGATTCACCCCAGCGGCGAAGGATCTTCGGCAGCGCGCCCCTCCTTCCTCCCTGGCTTCGGCACCAGTGTAAAACATTAAAATCTTCACAATCACAGGAAGAAGGAGGCGGGAACTGGGAACCCACTCATCACAACGATATAGCCCACCAACATTAATAATGAACTGCAATATCCTTAGTGTGATTTTCAAATTGCAATTAAGTCCGTGTGCGTTGCGTGTTTTGAAGGTCTCAGAGCAATGTCATTAAAAGGTTCAATCGGTCTTTTTTTACCTATTTCACAATTATTTTAATCTCCAAACTGTTTTAGATAGTTCTGCTTTGCTTCTTATGCTTTTCTAAAAAAGTGTTGGATTGTGCTCCGTTCTCGCCGACACACACGGAAGGATCATGAATGCAACAAAACACAGCAGCGCAGATCACACTTCACTGGAGTGAGCCTGCTTCACGTTTTTATGGACACTACATATTTTAACGCCAGTAAACAAAAATTAAAACTTGTAAATTTGTAGTGAAATTTTCAGTTGTACTCTAAAATAAAATGGTTATTTTTCTTAAATACTTAATTTCTGTCATAAAAATTTTAAGTAAGATTAGGTTTAAAGTAATTTCACTCGTTGTTTTTTTTTTTTTTTTAATATTTTGGTGGGTCGTGAAATATATTACACTTGTCTAGGTGGGTCGTGGAATGGAAAAGTTTGGGAACCACTGAACTAGATGATAGAGCTGTGCAAAAAATCGAATGCGATTTTCATGCGCCTCTCATCAGTAAAAACTGTGATTATAAATACATCTCCAGCTCGTGCGTTCTTTTACTGTCTATGGTTCAGATCAGGATTGCCAGGTTTTCAAAACAAATCCTGCCCACTTGCTTCTCAAAACTAGCCCAATCACGTTTCCAGGAGGGTAACGTGCGCTAAACTAGTGCCGAATCACAACACAGGAACCGCTGGCACAATCAGAACTCGTTACGTATTTCTGAAGGAGGGACTTCATAGAACAAGGAAGTCATCAGCCTGTTTTTATGACTGAATGATTAGTGAAAACAGCGTTATACAGATAGGTGAATTGTGTGAAAAATACTGTTTTTTTTCACACACGAAAAATTAACACATGTTATATTGCACTCTGTAAACACAATCAAAGCTTAAAAAAATAAATAAATAAATAAACACGAAAAACAGTACCTTTAATGCACAGTGTGATGTATCTTGTTGTACCAAATTATGGTAACAATTTACTATAAGGTTTAATTTTTCGACATTATTTAATGCATTAACTAACATAAACTAAAATGTGCAATATGTTAGTTAATTAAAAACATTTTTTATAAGTTGTCAAATGTAAATAGTAAATGTTTTAAAAATTTGAAAAACCTGGATTAATTTAATCTATCTTGTTCATGTTCATGTAACTAATGTTGTTAACTAATTTTAACAAATGAAAACTTATTGTACATAAATGATTATTAACAAATTATAATGTGATTTATATGATTAATAATAATAATAATAAGAAGAAGAAGAATACAAATAATAAAGAGTAATATAATAATATATTAATACTTAATAGTTAATAATTATATATTAATAACATAGTATACTTATAATTAATTTAACTTCTTTAAAGCACAGAATAGTAATGCCCCTGGCACTCAAAATAAAATTATACAACAATCAATTAATGGCAAAAATGTATATATGTTATTTATTAATGAAAACATTATATTTTAGACAGAGAGAGAAAAGTGGCTGAAGCAGCTCACCAAAAACAGTATTGATCATGCACTTGGCTTCTATTCCCATT